>NW_028317882.1:2267500-2427500 GCF_062004578.1 Staurois parvus
CCCAGTCTGATTTTCTGAAACTCACACTAATAGGGAGCAGATGTCCCTAAAGTAAGGACCCAGAATCAAGTTCTGGAAAAAAAAAACTAATATTTTACTCAGATGAAACTGTAAGGGCTCATGTACACAGGGCATTTGAAAAACGTTTTGAATGTTGGAAACTGACTGCTAGAAAGCGTAGGTTAAAAATGTCAGTTTAGCCGCGTTTACCTACCGCGTATATGCGTGTTTAGCTGCGTTTATGTGAGTTTGCATTTAGAAGCGTTTTAACCACTTCCCGTCTGGCCCATGTACATAAATGGCTGGACAGGAGCAGTGCAGGAGCGGGTGGCCGTTTATAAATGGCTTCTGTATTCACTACCTGTGCACACTCCCTGAGAGCGCGGCACCGCGATCCAGTGCACCGATCGCTGTACAGAAATTATTACTTTTACAGCCTTTATGGGTGTAAAAGCAATCAGTGTAAAAAAAGGAAAAAAAATCTTCATCACCCCCCAACAAGTAGTACAGTGTCTCTATGGTGACACTGTACTGCTAGGGTGACGGTATCTTTAAAACAAAGCAAAACAAAACAAACAAATAATAATATAAAAAAATAAAAATATAAAAACATTTTTGAAAAATTATAATTTTTGGTTGGAAACTAATTTGGGTTTTTTGTTTTTACTAAAAAGATAGCTGAATACATTTTGGCCAAGATTTATTAAGAAAGATTATTTATTTGCAAAATTTTAGTAGAAAAACACTCTTTTTTCATAATGTTTGGACTTTTTCATTTATATAGCAAAAAAAAAAGAAAAATCCAAGTGGTGAATAAATACCACCAAAATAAAGTTTTATCTAACTCAAAAATATGCTAAAAAATTCATATGGGTACAGTGTTGCATGACTGCACAATTGTCATTCAAAGTGTGATAGCACTGAAAGCTGAAATTGACCTGGACAGGAAGGGGGTAAAAGTGTCTGAACTTGAAGTGGTTAAAAGATAACCTCAGGAGACCCTCCCAAATGCCCAGAATGCACTGAAAATTAGTAAATAACAGGGGCGGACTAACCATTTGGAAACTTGGGCACTGCCTGAGGGCCCCATGAGTTGTCAGTCCGCCCCTGGTAAATAATTAACTATTTCAGACATTTTGTGAGAAATAGAGAGAGCAGAAGCAGAGAGAGCAGGGGCGGACTGACAACTCATGGGGCCCCCGGGCAATAGGGGATCGTGGGGAACCTGTGTCCTTGCCCAAACTCAAAAAAGCCTATGAGAAAGGTACCAGGGGCATCTCATGGGGCCCCCTACTGACCCTGGGCCCTCGGGCAGTGCCCGAGTTTTCAAATGGTCAGTCCGCCCCTGAGAGAGAGCACTACTTTCTGATGGGTGTTGCAATTGTAACAAAAGTGGCTGGTGAAACATGCTTGGCACTGTGGGAAGAGCTACATAGTGCTGTAATACCTGCAATGCCTCCGGATGCATTCTGGAGTGCACATAACACTCTTTTTTGCTGTGTTTTGATGTGTTCCAGTATAGTTCTGTACAGAAATAATGCAGCACGTTCTTCCATTTTTTCCTGCACGTGAAACCTGGAACTGGCTGCACTGGTGTATTAGGTCCATGTGAATACATGGAAAATGCTTTGCATGCATTTTTGATGAAGAAAAAAGGCTCTGGACAGCATCTGGATATGGACCAGCCCAAAAACGCATCTAAACGCAAACACACATAAACGCGTTTACAAGTGTTTACACGCGGTTACAAGGGTTTGACATTTGAAACGCAGGTAAACGCTACTGAACGCAATTTTTGAGCTTTCAAAAAAATGCCTGTAACCTCAACAGCCTGTAAACTACTGTAAATGACTATGTGTACATGGACACATTAGGGAGAGTTCAGGGGCTGCTGAAAAAAACCACACAACTTCTCCCAAACTTCAGTTTAGCAGCTGCAGTGTACATGAGCACTAAGGCCTCATGCACACAGGGCATTTTTGTAGACACTTTTAGGGGCATCAGGCGTTTTTTTTCACTCCTTTCAAATGTTATCGTATGTGTCCATGCACACATAGACTTTTAGAAGCTTTTAGTAGCAGTAGCTTTTACCAGCAGGAAAAAAAGTCCAGGGCCAGTGCGTCCAGGAGCATTTTGGCAGAAAAAATACTTGATGCGTGTAAACATGTCTAAATGTCAGGGCGAGAGTTTGTGGAAGATGGTTTATGAAGGGCGGTGATCGGTGGTGCGCTGTGTCCCTCGGACACAGCGGATCACTGTTCCACGGAAAGAGCCGAAGATGTTGGCTCGGTCATGTGATTAGCTGTGTCCAATCACAGCTGATCACATGTAAACAGGGAAATGCTGGTTATCGGCATTTCTCTCCCCACGAGCTGTCACGCTGACAGCTCATGAGGAGAGGAGAGCTGGTAATCGGCATTCCTCAGAGGGGACATGTACACAGATCATCAGGGCACCGATGATCAGTGTGCCCTGATGATCTGTGTAGCCCCAGCAGCGCCACCTGTCAGTGTCCATCAGTGCCAGCTGTCAGTGCTCATCCATGCCACCTGCCAGTGCCCATCAGTGCCACATTTCAGTGCCTACCAGTGCCACATCAATGCCAGATATTAGTGCCCATCTGAGCTGCCTTTCAGTGTCACCCATCAGTGCCAGTCAGTGCCACCTATCAGTGCTGCCAGTCAGTGCTGCCTATCAGTGCCAGTCAGTGCCGCCTATCGGTGTGCATCAGTGCCACCTATCAGTGCCATATATGAGTGCTGCCTTTCAGTGCCCATAAGTGATGCCTGTCAATGCCTATCAGTGCCACCTACCAGTGCCTCCTCATCAGTGCCCAGCAGTGTCCATCAGTGCAGCCTATCAGTGCCCATCAGTGCAGCCTCATTAGCGCACATCAGTGAAGGAGAAAAATCACTTATATACAAAATTTTATAACAAAAACTAAGAAAAAACATTTTTTTTTCAAAATTTTCAGTGGTTTTTGGTTTGTTTAAGAAAAAATAAAAAACCCAGAGGTGATTAAATACCACCAAAATAAAGCTCTATCTGTCACAAAAAAAGGATAAAAAAGGCATATGGGTACAGTGTTGCATGACCGCACAATTGTCATTCGAAGTGCAACAGCGCTGAAAGCTGGAAATTGGCCTGGGCAGGAAGGGGGTATAAGTGCCCTGTAGGCTAGTGGTTAAATATCATCAGTGAAATCCACTTAGAAAGTGAACATGCTCTACTCCTTAAGTTAATCAGTGTCTGTGTGCTGACAGCATGCTTTGGCTTTCTTTAGATGGAAAACAATCCAGATAAAGGAACAAAGGATGCTAGATGACTAATCAGACCAAATTACTTTTTTCAGTATAGCAGAGGTTTGAGAGTTCACGTTTTACACAGTGTCTTTATGTATTGATCTTAGATACAAAAGGCTTGCATACGGCAACTGTACTTAGAATTGCAGCTGTGTGAGGCTCGCAACATATCATTGGTATAAAGTTGGGGTCTCCAAACTTTCTAAACAAAGGGCCAGTTTACTGTTCTTCAGCCTTTAGAGGGGCCAGACTGTGGCCAGTGAAAGTATAAAATGCATGGGCATCAGTAACAATGCCCCATCTTTGGTGTCCTTGAGAAGAATAGCTCCCCATTGTTGGTGTCAGTGGGAGGAATGGAGTACAATTGTTGGTGTCAGCAGAAGAAATAGTGCCCCATCATTGGTGTCAGTGGAAGGAATAGTGCCCCATCATTGGTGTCAGTGGAAGGAATAGTGCCCCATAATTGGTGTCAATGGGAGGAATAGTGCCCCATCAGTGCTGTCAGTTGGATGAATAGTGCCCCATCAGTGGTGTCAGTGGGAGGAATCGTGTCCTATTATTGGTGTCAGGGGGAGTAATAGTGCCCCATCATTGGTGTCAGTGGGAGGAACAGTGCACCATCATTGGTGCTATTCGGAGGAATAGTGCCCCATCATTGGTGGTCAGTGGGAGGAATAGTACCCCCTGGTGTCATTGGGAGGAATAGTGCCCCATCAGTGGTGTCAGTAGGAGGAATTGTACCCTATCATTGGTGTCAGGGGGGCTAATAGTGCCCCATCATTGGTGTCAGTGGGAGGAACAGTGCCCCATCATTGGTGTCAGGAGGAGGAACAGTGCCCCATCATTGTTGTCAGTGGAAGGAATAGTGCCCCATCATTGGTGTCAGTGGGAGGAATGGAGTACTATTGTTGCTGTCAGCAGAAGAAATAGTGCCCCATCATTGGTGTCAGAGGGAGGAACAGTGCCCCATCATTGGTGTCAGTGGGAGGAATAGTGCCCCATCAGTGGTGTCAGTAGGATGAATAGTGCCCCATCAGTGGTGTCAGTGGGAGGAATAGTGTCCTATTATTGGTGTCAGGGGGAGTAATTGTGCCCCATCATTGGTGTGAGTGGGAGGAACAGTGCACCATCATTGGTGCTATTCGGAGGAATAGTGCCCCATCATTGGTGGTCAGTGGGAGGAATAGTACCCCCTGGTGTCATTGGGAGGAATAGTGCCCCATCATTGGTGTCAGTGGGAGGAACAGTACCCCATCATTGGTGTCAGGAGGAGGAACAGTGCCCCATCATTGTTGTCAGTGGAAGGAATAGTGCCCCATCATTGGTGTCAGTGGGAGGAATAGTGCCCCATCATTTGTTTCAGGGGGAGGTATAGTGCCCCATCATTGATGTCAGGGGGAGGAACAGTGCTCCATCATTGGTGTCAGTGGGAGGAATAGTGCCCCATCATTGGTGTCAGTGGGAGGAACAGTGCCATATCATTGGTGTCAGTGGGAAGAATAGTGCCCCATCAGTGGTATCAGTGGGAGGAATAGTGCCCTATCATTGGTGTCAAGGGGAGGAATAGTGCCCCATCATTTGTGTCAGTGGGAGGAACAGTGCCCCATTATTGGTGTCAGTGGGAGGAATAGTGCCCCATTAGTGGTGTCAGTGGGAAGAATAGTACCCCGTGGTGTCAGTGGCAGGAATTTTTGAAAACGTGCACGAGCATGAAACGCATTAGGGAGGAGCCCAGCTAGTGACGTCACGCTGCACAGGCCATAAGGAAGGCCGGCGGCCATCTTTGTCATTGTTATATTTGCCAGATGTGAGTGCATTGATTTACATGTATATTTCTTGCCATACTCTGAATAAAATACTTCTCTATTAGAGATCTTTTCTCGGGCTCGTTTGTTACGAGCCCCTGAAGATGGATTCCTGTTTTTCCAATACCTATGACTGGTCCCCAAATACTGGATGGGATTTATCCTAGAGCCTGGAGAGAAATAGTCTGCTGATCACCTGATGTGCTGACGTGTGCCAGATGATCCCCTGAGTTACCTTTCAGATCTAGATGACCAGGAGTGGTGTAATTTACTCAAATAAGCAAATTATTGCGCTTTCTGGTTAGTGCAATATACATTCATTTTCCAGCCACTGGAGTAACGGAATTTACTCTATGATATTTATTGGACTTTGAATCTATCTATATTTGTGTCACTTTTGCACTTTATGCATCAAATTAAGGCGTTATTTTCACCATCAGATACAGCGCTCCACAGCGCATGTTTTCACGTTTATTATATTATATATATATGTTGACATATTTATTTATTTGCTCATCATCTGTCTAGCGCTGCATTTTACGATTACTGTCTTATCGTTGGTGGTAGCAGGAATTATGCCCCATTGTTAATGCCAGTAGGAGAAATAGGGGTCAGAAAATGGCAAGCAAAGAGCCGCATCCAGCCAACGCGCCACAGTTTGGAGACCGCTGGTATACTTTATTTTGCTGAAATCTTATTTAGAAAAACACCCACTAGCATGTCTGGCTGTGGCCATCTTGAGTAGGGGCTGATGGTTCATGTAGCATTGACTTCCTGGAATCCATCTTCCCTTAGCTCAGGCACGCAGGTAGAAGGATGCGGTTAGTTTTTGGAGGGGGGGTAAAGAAACATGAATAAAAAAGGTTGAAACAAGTAAATATGATATATTTTTCCTTTCTATTTACTAATACTAACAGCAAAAGGATAAAAAATAGCCAATGTTGAGTGAAAGAGTGAAGTTCCACTTTAAGAACTATTTCTAACATTCACAAATAAACTGGCCCAAATTAATTGTTTCCATTACTGAGTTATTCTGCTGCTGTCCGTTCTATATCATTCTGTAGTAGCATTAGCTACATACAGTATGTGGCAGCATCACAGACTACTCCTCATCTGCTGCCGGAAAAAAATTGTGTCTATTGAGTACTTCTGCAATTCGGAGGAGGCCTTGCATTTTTATGCTGGAATACAAGACTTCCTCTGATTGGTGGAGAGGAGAGCAAATAGCAGCACAAATTTTACCTCAGCCATTCAGAGAAAGCCTTTTATTCATTCATAAAAACACAAGGCTTCTGAATGGCTCAGAAGCACTCAGCCTGACTCAATTGTGTTCCAGCAGCAGATGGAAAGTAGCCTGTGATGCTGCTGGAACACAGCACTGCATATTTATTTCAGGTACTTATATAATGCCATCAGTTTACGCAGCACTTTACATATATATTGTACATTCACATCAGTCCCTAACCCTCAAGGGGCATACAACCTAAGGTCCCTAACTTACATTCATACATACACATACTAGGGACAATTTAGACAGGATCCAATTAACATACCAGCATGTTTTTGGAGTGTGGGAGGAAACCAGAATACTCGGAGGAAACCCACGCAGGAACAGAGAGAACATGCAAACTCCAGGCAGGTGGTGCCGGGGTTGGGATTCGAACCAACGACCCTAGTACTGCCAGGCAGAAGTGCTAACCATTTAGCCACTGTGCTGCCCATATTGTAGTAGCTAATGCTACTACAGTATGATGTAGAGCTCACAGCAGCAGAATACCTAGTTAGCCATCTTGGCCCAGCAAACTATTTAAAGTTAAAAGAAAACCTGGACTTTAAAGAGGAACTAAACCCATCAATGTATCTGTTTATCAAAACAGTTACACTCAAGGCATGCTGTGATATCTGTCACAGTTGCTTGTGCTTTAAACGGAACTGTCAAGCCATCAAATAAGTTGTGTCATAACTGATCACATGTGCAACACCATGGCAACTGCAGATCAAACAGAGGCTAAGATGGCAGCTTTCCTCATTTGAAAAAGTTAGAAGGACTACCAGTAACAATTTCCCTTTTTTGAAAGACATTTCAAAATACATTAATAAAAGCCCACAGCAGTGTTTTACAGTTTGTCCACCCCCCCTCCTTTCCCCCAACTGTCACTTTTACTGGACAGCTTACATACTTTACATAACAACTTGGTAAAAAATATTATTCTTTAGTAAGGAACATACAATAATTATGCTACCAAAATGAGTGTGTGTGCTGTAAATTGCCTCCAGCATTGTTCCTGTCTCTTCTTGCTGGAGGCTGCCATTTTGTTGAAGCCCAGACCCTGAACAGCAGTTGAAGCAGAACTAAAGCCTCCTATCCTTTTCAGCCAAGGAAGCTGCCATCTGTTTGATCTGCAACTGCCATGATGCTGCACATGTAATCAGCTATAACACCATTCATCTGATTGTCTGACAGTTTGGTTGAGAACACAAGCAAATGTGACAGTTAGCATTCCTGTTTAACAGTTTTGAAACTGTTAAATAGATGAGTTTAGTTCTGCTTAAACCATTTGCTGACTTCTTTCGGCACCTGTATCGGTGTTTTCATTTCGGCCAATGGCCAAAAGGGGCATAGAGATGAGGTAAGGCTGAGAACTACCGAGTGGCGGTTGGTGGCGGTAGCGACAGGCAGTGGCGACGGCGGGCAGCGGTGAGGGGCGGGGTTCTTTTGGCACCTGTATCGGTGCTTGTTTAATTTCGACCAAAGCCCGAAAGGGGCATAGAGATGAGGTAAGGCTGAGAACTACCGAGTGGTGGCCAGTGGTGGTGGCGGGCGGGCAGCAGTGAGGGGCGGGGTTCTTTCGGCACCTGTATCGGTGCTTTTTTCATTTTGGCCAACGGCCAAAAGGGGTGTTTTCGGCAGAAACGTTTTGGCCACCGAAATTTTGGTGCATCCCTAATAGCTATACCTGCAAAAGAGACCAGCCTGAAGTGATCTAGCAAGACCCAATTTTCTGACTAAAGTTTCACTTTAAACTGTTACAGAATTGGGAAAATAATGGATCAAATGGCAGGACCAACAGGTTAAACAAACTGTTACAGGGCAGATTCAGCAAAACAAAACTTTTGTGATTGTGCTAATATCAGTCTGCATAATACAGTTGCAAGAAAAAGTATGTGAACCCCTTGGGATTACGTGGAGTTTTGCATGAATTGGGCATAAAATGTGCTCTGAACGTCATCTAAGTCACAACAATAGAAGAACACAGTCTGCTGAACATAATACTACACAAACATTAGATGTTGCCATGGTTTAATTGCACATAACATGTAAACATTCACAGTGCAGGGAGGAAAAAGTATGTGAACCTTTGGACCAGAGGCGGACTGACCATTTGGAAACTCGGGCACCGCCCGAGGGCCCGGGGTCAGTAGGGGGCCCCATGAGATGCCCCTGGTACCTTTTTCATAGGCTTTTTTGAGTTTGGGCAAGGACACAGGGGCCCCATGATCCCCTATTGCCCGGGGGCCCCATGAGTTGTCAGTCCACCCCTGCTTTGGACTTAACTGGTTGACCCTCCTTTAGCAGCAATAACCTCAACCAAACGTTTCATGTAGTTGCAGATCAGACCTGCACAACGATCTGAAGTAATTTTGGACCACTCCTCTTCACAAAACTGTTTCAGGGTAGCATTATTCTTGGGACGCCTGGTGTGAATCGCTCTCTTAAGGTCATGCCACAGCATTTCAATCGGGTTGAGGTCAGGACTCTGACTGGGCCACTCCAGAAGGCGTATTCTGTGCTGTTTGCTTCATTGTTTTGTTGAATTACTTGTATGCTTTGGGTCATTGTCCTGTTGCATCACCCATCCTCTGCGGAGCTTCAGTTGGCAGACAGATGGTTGTACGTTTTCCTGCAAAATGTCTTGATAAACTCTGGAATTCATTTTCCCATCAATGACAACAATCCGTCCAGGCCCTGAGGCAGTAAAGCAGCCCCAAACCATGATGCTCCCTCCGCCATGTTTTACAGTGGGGATGAGGTTTTGATGTTGGTGTGCTGTGCCTTTTTTTCTCCACACATAGTGTTGTGTGTTCTTCCCAAACAACTCAATCTTGGTTTCATCTGTCCACAGTATATTTTGCCAGTAGTGCTGTGGAACATCCAGGTGCTCTTTTGCAAATTTCAAACGTGCTGCAATATTCTTTTTGGACAGCAATGGCTTCCTCCGTGGTGTCCTCCCATATACTCCATTCTTGTTTAATGTTTTCCTTATTGTAGATGTGTCAACAAAAATGTTAGCATGTGCCAGAGATTTCTGTAGGTCTTTAGCTGACACTCTGGGATTCTTCTTTACCTCATGTAACATTCTGCGCTGTGCTCTTGCAGTCATTTTTACAGGACGACCACGACTAGGGAGAGTAGCAACAGTGCTAAACTTTCTCCATTTGTAGACAGTCTGTCTTACCGTGGACACATGAACATCAAGGCTTTTGGAGATACTTTTGTAACCCTTTCCAGCTTCATGCAAGTCAACAATTCTTGATCATAGGTCTTCTGAGAGCTCTTTTCTACGAGGCATGGTTCACATCAGACAGTGCTTCTTGAAACCAGTAAACCCAAAACAGGTGTGTGTTTTTTAAGGGCAGTACAGCTGTCAGCAACACATCCAATATCACACTGATTGGACTCAAGGTTGGCTCACTCCTGGCTCCAATTAGCTCTGGGAGAAGTCATTAAGCTAGGGCCTCACATACCTTTTCCTCCCTGCACTATGAATGTTTACATGTTATGTGCAATTAAACCATGGCAACATCTAATGTTTGTGTAGTATTATGTTCAGCAGACTGTGTTCTTCTATAGTTGTGACTTAGATGACGTTCAGAGCACATTTTATGCCCAATTCATGTAAAACTCCACGTAATCCCAAGGGGTTCACATACTTTTTCTTGCAACTGTATACTGTAGGTCTATTTTATTTCACTTTAAATTTGATGCCTACATTTTAGATGAATTGCGTTAACCACATGATTCCCAGTTCCACAGTCATAATAATGTATGTATAATTAGGCAGTGTGCACATTTTAAAAACATCCCAGGCTTTGAAGCTGTTGTTTAGGTTGCAGTCACTCAAGTAAATCTCTTTTCTTACTCATGCATTAGTGACACTAAAGACATTTCAGTTGAACAGAACACCCAGGGCAGATGCAACAGGCAGAACATTCCAACCAGCACCTGCTGCCTGATTTACAAGTTTTATGTAGGATAAACAGTCAAACAGTATTCCAACTGCGCTACCTGACTCCAGGCTTTTCCTGTTTCTAAACAAAGATCCCTATTCACTGCTCCTTGGGCTAAATATGCATTGTATCAAAGCTGTGACTTGTAAGCATGAATTATTGTTGTATGGGATGTGAAAAAATGTACATACCATATAGTATGTGGAATGCAGAGAATTTTACAACAAAGAGAACCACACGTTGATACGGCCTCTTCAGGGCAGGCTGTGAATTCTAATGTTTCTACTCTGGTAATGGAAACCCATGCTGAGAGAAAAATGCAGGCTGCCGTTGCTGGCCATCATTTGATAATGTTAGTTGCCTGGCTTACATTGGCTTTGGCCACTGATCTGGAACAAGCATTCAGATTAGCAAAGTCAGAGCGAAGTCAGAAATCTTAATTTGCATGCTTGCCTGAGGGAGTGAGTTAGAAAGCATTGAATTCACTGGATCAGCAGGACAGCCAGAGAACTGGTATTTTGAAAAGGCAAGGTTATCAATGACGACCTTCATACATTCTCAGTACATGTTCTTTTTAATATACACTCACTTTATTAGGTACGCCTGTTCAATTGCTTGGTAACTCAAATTGCTGCTAAGCCAATCACATGGCAGCAACTCAATGCATTTAGGCATCTAGATGTGGTGAAGATGACTTGCTGAAGTTCAAACTGAGCATCAGAGTGGGGAAGAAAGGAGATTTAAGTGACTTTGAACGTGGCATGGTTGTTGGTGTCAGACAGACTGGTCTGAGTATTTCAAAAACTGCTGATGTATTGGGATTTTCATGCACAACCATCTCTAGGGAAATTAAGACTCATCAAACCAGGCAACAGTTTTCCAATCCTCTATTGTCCAATTTTGGTGAGCCTGTGTGAATTGTAGCCTCTCTTTCCTGTTCTTAGCTGACAGGAGTGGCACCAGGTGTGGTTTCTGCTGCCGTTGTAAGAGTGGTTATTTGAGTTACTGTTGCCTTTCTATCATTTCGGACCAGTCTGCCCAATGAGCTCTGACATCAACAAGGTATTTTCGTCCACAAAACCTCCACTCACTGGATATTTTCTCTTTTTCGGACCATTCTCTGTAAACCCTATAGATGTTTATCCATGAAAATCCCAGTAGATCAGTTTTTGAAATACTCAGACCAGCCCATCTGGCACCAACAACCATGTTACTTAAATCCTATTTCTTCCCCATTCAGATGGTCGGTTTGAACTTCAGCAAGTCGTCTTCACCACATCTAGAAGCATAAATGCATTGAGTTGCTGCCATGTGATTGGCTGATTAGCAATTTGTGCTACCAAGCAATTGAACAAGTGTACCTGATATAGTGCAAAGAACAAAGGTATACCGCTCAGGCAAACAATCCAGATCAATCCACAACAGGTGCAGGCTCTAGCTCGCCACCACACGATGCAATAGGAAGAAGGGTCAGCCGCACACCAGAGGATAGATGAATATAGTGTGTATTTATTGATCCATAGGACACACAAACACCAGGACATAAATACAGGACCTGTTAATGTGTTTCACATGATCTCATGCTTAATCATAACAAAGAAATCAACAAAAGTGCTGTCTTATGCAGGCCATGGACGGCTCAAAATCTGGGCATTTTTTCATACAATAAAAGAAAAATCGGTTGTTTGTTAAACCGACGTTTCCACCAATGATTACGAAAATCAGCCGACCAAGTTATAAAGTTCACCCCATATAATGGGCAAAACTTCTGTTCCTTCCAGGTAACGGCTCATGCGCATATTTTTTTTCGTAAAAACGATCGTACGATTTGACCATCATTGCCGCGAATATCGGTCGTTTTCCATGAATTTTCCAACATAACCGATAATCCAAAAGTCGAACCGTCTATGGCCAGCATTATATAGGTATTAGTTAATAAAGAACAACTGTCCTAATCAGCACTCCTGAATCCCGAGGGTACACCTACTAATACATTGTAACAAGACATAAAACCATTGTATCAAAAGTAGTGATCTCAGAGAACAACAAGAAAGGAAGAAAAGAAAAAAGGAAAGTGACGTGGAATGAAAGGAGAAACAAAGAAAGAAAAAGAAAAATGGCTAAAAATAATTGTGAAATAATAATTGTGAAAATATTATAAATGAAAAATAGAATAACAAACACAGATAAAAGTGACTAAATATCCCAAGAAGATATGGGCTAAGAAGCCACATTTATAAATAATCAAAATTTGAATACAAATATATGCAAAAAAGCGCATTTAAAAAAAAACAAGAAACGCATGTCTACTTGGGATATACCTTATATAGTAGCCGGTGAGTGTATGTCAGAACTAAATCTCATTATTACAAGAAAAAATCCATCTAGCAATAAAACAGAACATGGATCTGCACAATAATTACTACATGTTCAAGTACCAGACAAAATGCTGCCAATTCTACCATCACTTGTCAAACTAGAGCAGTAGAAGGGTTAACTTCTCAACACCAAAAACAACAAAGGTGTTTATTACTGAATGCAGATATTTTTCAATCTGTGACTGAGCCTTTACATATCACATATCTGAAAGTCAACTAAAATTGCTGTGGGTCCTAGTAAGACACAAATTTGGCAATATAACAAATGAACAGCCATGGGATTTTACGGATACTGTCAACTTAAAAAAATCTAAATGTTTATTAATAGCAATAGTTTCACTGTACCTGTAAAGTTATGTGGTAATTCTTTTGGTACATAATACATATAGAAGTTGATAAAGATGAGATTGAGATGAATGAAAAGGATGAAGATTGGTAGACACAATCTATGTGTAAAGGATGAAGACTGGTAGGTACAGTCACGGTGTAAAGGATGATGATTCGTAAATACAGTCACGGTGTAAAGGATGAAGATTGATAATTACAGTGTGAAGGATGAAGATTAGTAGATACAGTCAATATGTAAAGAATGAAGATTAGTAGATACAGTCAGTGTGTAAAGAATGAAGATTAGTAGATACAGTCAGTGTGTAAAGGATGAAGATTGGTAGATACTGTCTATGTGTAGAGGGTGAAGATTAGTAGACACAGTCAATGTGTAAAGGATGAAGATGGGTAGATACAGTCAATGTGTATAGGACAAAGATTGGTAGATACATTTAAGGTGTAAAGGATGAAGGTGGGTAGATGCAGCCAATGTGTAAAGGACAAAGATTGGTAGATACATTTAAGGTGTAAAGGATAAAGATTGGTAGATACAGTCAATGTGTATAGGATGAAGATTAGTAGATACAGTCAATGTGTAAAGGTTGAAGATTGGTAGATACAGTCAATGTGTAAAGGATGAAGATCGGTAGATAGAGTCAAGGTGTAAGGGTTGATTAGTAGATACAGTCGATGTGTGCCACTGAAGCAGAAAGAAGGATCTTTCTCTATATGATTGTACACATACCATTCAAATCTTTAAAAAAATATGGCCCCAGACTTTCAAGATACTGGGACAGTTATACTCTCTGCATCCCCAGTAATTGCAAACTGGCAGACATGTAATATAATCATAAAACAAATTCTCTAAATATCCCCAAAGAAAAGTAAACCTTTCACCCTTGAAAGTACAAATATATAGAAAACCTTTTCTTCAAACTACTTAGTCCCCTTCCTTAAATACAAAATAACCTAAATCAATTCAAAATAGTCCACCACAAGTCCACACTATTATTAGGTCTTCAAGCACGTCCATGGAACGTCTATGGAAGTAGTACATTGTCTGTATATTCTACATTTCCAGTACTTTTGAACTGAAAGCCCCGTTATAAATCCACAGCACATGGCAGGAAGGAGTATAACTCAGCAGGGTAAACGAAGTGGAGGTATGAGGTGTTTTTTACATTTTGTCACCAGGCCAGAACAGGATTATCATATAACTGGTGTGGTGGTGATCAGGTACTCTGACTGGTGACAGTAAAAAAAAAATAATTTTTATTTTTTTTCAATGATGTTCTTTTTTTTATTACATTTTTGTTTTTTACTGTTTTTTTCAACACGCTGTGACCAGAGCAATCCAATATTTCAGTGTTATCCTAGTAATATTGCACTACTCTATACTCTAGGCAAGTGATCAGGATTTTTTTTTACACATTATGATTGCTAATACCAGTGTATTTAATCGATATTAGCAACCATTGCTACTGAATGAAACTGATTCATACAGTCTTTTGTTGTGATTAGCTCTGATTGGGCAAATATCACATTATACAGATGGGCTGTGATTGGCCCTGTCTGTACCATGTGACCAATCATAACTAACAACACAATTGTATTCAATGGATGGCATGAAAGGAAACCATCCATTGTATACAATTGTCATGTGATCTGCTGTGATTGGTCCCGGGGACACAGCTGGTGACAGATCGTGCCGTTGAGTGGCCCCGCGGCCGCGTGATCGGCACCTTATATGACATGCACTCAAAAGGAAGAGCATCCCACCCGGCCGTCAATCTGTTATAGGCTGGGCAGGAAGTTGTTAAAGAAACTACATTTTGGATCTAGTGGAAATATCATGAGGATGATTTATTAAAGAGATTGATAATCTTCACTCAAAGAAAATTACATGAATATTCACAACAATTATCCAATCTGTGAAAAGCATATTCCAGTTCACTTTGAAATTCCCAATTTTGCAAAGATCAAATGGATGATATAGAAAGAAACCCTAACTTTTTACTGATGACACAAGAGTAGGGAGAACCCTAAACCATGGTGACAGCATTGTAGCTTATATATTAAATGCAATACAACTGAAAAAACATAGCTGGCGAAGCACTTTCGATTACTAACTAATAATGTTTTTTTTTTACTGATTACTCTGTATAGAACTTTTATTTTACAAATAAACTTTTAACACAAGGAGCATTCATGACAGTGATTTTGTATTTAATCATATATATTTTTAAACAAAGGGCACAACAGAAGCTCTTTTCCTTCGGACTATCTCTGACTTAATTGAGCAATTTGAACAGAGCAGTGAGAGAAAGGTAGGAGGACGAGTCACCCTTCTACTTCAGTTTTGTGCAAACATTTCAAATACCACTACTGAGCTCTGTAGCCAGGTGGCATTTTTCAACAGAACATCTAATAATAGATAAATAAATATGCTTGGGCTCTTTCACACAGAGCCGGTCCATTCCATTCAGCAAGGAATCCACTTAGTTGGAGCTGAACAGGATAGATATCAGAGTTTTGACATCTGTGCCCGTTCAGTGTGTCTGCATTTTGACAGTGGGCACAAGTGGACAAATGATGACTCTATGGGACATTGGATGTGAATGGTCTTCTGTCCTTTTACATCAAACTATTATTGATCTGCCACGTTTAGGTCTGAAAAAACTTAAAAGAAAGCATGTCTTTTTCCATTTTTTGAGGGCTGGGGGTACAAACAGATGCAAGTCTGTCTCCTGATAAAGTCACATGACATGACGTAACGCGTAGGGTGCGCCAATGACATCAGGCCGTAAACCGGAAGTGCACGTGCCACCATTTTGGATAAGGGATTTCTGCACATTTTTTACAGCAAACACTGTACAGTGAGTTTTAACCCTGTAGTGTCCCAGGAGGACACATTTGTATGTGAGTTTTACTAGATTGTTTTAAATAAAGGCTGTTTTGAACGTCAATACTACACTATATTGAGATTTTTTTTCAGATGGATGTGGAGTGATCTGGTGGTAAAGATCTGAAAAGAAACGTGAAATGCAGCACTATAAAATATGATGAAAACAAGGCACTAATGCATAAATGAATAAAGTGACAATAGTGGCAGATTCAAAGTGAGGCGCTTAAATTTAGCTCTAACGTGAATAATATTCCATAAGTGTCTTGCAATTTGGCAGTGAGAAAGTGATATTAGTAAATAAATATAAAGTGACAATAGTGAACAGTCCAATATAAAATATGATCATTCATGATAAAGCAGCAAAAACAGCAAAAACTGTCCAAATAATCTCCATGATGGGAAATGCTGTATGAATACACTCACCAGAACATATTAGATGTGCATAATAATATATCCAGCTCTTCCACAGGTAGGGAAAACTTCCATCGGTAGGATCATGGTATGGAGACAGGAAAAAAACCCACTGGCTTCTCACAAGGAAGACTTCAAACACCACCACTGGCCTCTAGCTGCATTACAGGGATGGCTCAGGGTACCTCTCCACCACGGACAGAGCCAGCAGAAACAGTACAGGTGAAACTCGAAAAATTAGAATATCGTGCAAAAGTTCATTTATTTCAGTAATGCAACTTAAAAGGTGAAACTAATATACTGTATGAGATAGACTCATTACATGCAAAGCAAGATAATTCAAGCCGTGATTTGTCATAATTGAGATGATTATGGCTTACAGCTCATGAAAACCCCAAATCCACAATCTCAGAAAATTAGAATATTACATGTAATCAATAAAACAAGGATTGTACATAGAACAATATCGGACCTCTGAAAAGTATAAGCATGCATATGTACTCAGTACTTGGTTTGGGCCCCTTTTGCAGCAATTATTGCCTCAATGCGGCGTGGCATGGAAGCTATCAGCCTGTGGCACTGCTGAGGTGTTATGGAAGACCAGGAAGCTTCAATAGCGGCCTTCAGCTCTTCTGCATTGTTCGGTCTCATGTCTCTCATCTTTCTCTTGGCAATGCCCCATAGATTCTCTATGGGGTTCAGGTCAGGCAAGTTTGCTGGCCAATCAAGCACAGTAATCCCACAGTCGTTGAACCAGGTTTTGATGCTTTTGGCAGTGTGGGCAGGTGCCAAGTCCTGCTGGAAAATGAAGTCAGCATCCCCATAAAGCTCATCTGCAGAAGGAAGCATGAAGTGCTCCAAAATCTCCTGGTAGATGGTTACGTTGACCCTGGACTTAATGAAGCACAGTGGACCAACACCAGCAGATGACATGGCTCCCCAAATCAACACAGACTGTGGAAACTTCACACTGGACTTCAAGCATCTTGCAGTGTGTGCCTCTCCATTCTTCCTCCATACTCTGGGTCCTTGGTTTCCAAATGAGATGCAAAAGTTGCTCTCATCAGAAAAGAGGACTTTGGACCACTGAGCAACACACCAGGTCTGTTTTTCTTTAGCCCAGGTAAGACGCTTCTGACGTTGTTTGTTGTTCAGGAGCGGCTTGACAAGAGGAATACGACATTTGAAGCCCATGTCCAGGATCCGTCTGTGTGTGGTGGCTCTTGATGCACTGACTCCAGCCTCAGTCCACTCCTTGTGAAAGTCCCCAACACTTTTAAATGGCCTTTTCCTGAAAATCCTCTCCAGGCTGCGGTCATCCCTGCTGCTTGTGCACCTTTTTCTTCCACACTTTTCCCTTCCACATAACTTTCTATTAATGTGCTTTGATACAGCACTTTGGGAACATCCAACTTTTTTTGCAATTACCTTTTGAGGCTTTCCCTCCTTATGGAGGGTGTCAATGATGGTTTTCTGCACAACTGTCAGGTCAGCAGTCTTTCCCATGATTGTGATTCCTACTGAACCAGACTGAGAGACCATTTAAAAGCTCAGGAACCTTTGCAGGTGTTATGACTAGAGATGAGCGAATCGAACATGACGAAGTGGAATTTGTTTCGAAGATTAGGAAAAATTAGATTCGCGCCGAATCCGAAAATTAGCAAACTTCGGATGCACTAATCGAATTTTCCCAAAAATGGCGGCGACATGTGTGGCGACGGAGCAGGGATCTCTGGGAAGGCGCGCAGACAAGGCGCGCTGACCCATAATGCATTCATTCATGACATGTGATCGCATTAGCCAATCAGCAGCCAGCCAGCCAGTACTGTGTAATGGTGGAGCTATAAATCGCGTCCATCTTAGAATTCTCCATTAGCCTCCGGTCATTCAAGAGAGACAGACCTGTCTGTATTAGGGACAGAGTTAGGGCCACAGAGACTTTAGGGCCACAGAATCGTTACTCAGGGACACAGAATCGTTACTCAGGGACACAGAATCGTTACTCAGGGACACAGAATTGTTACTCAGGGACACAGAATTGTTACTCAGGGACACAGAATCGTTACTCAGGGACAGACACAGAATTGTTACTCAGGGACACAGAATCGTTACTCAGGGACACAGAATCGTTACTCAGGGACACAGAATCGTTACTCAGGGACACAGAATTGTTACTGAGGGACACAGAATCGTTACTCAGGGACACAGAATCGTTACTCAGGGACACAGAATCGTTACTCAGGGACACAGAATCGTTACTCAGGGACACAGAATTGTTACTCAGGGACACAGAATTGTTACTGAGGGACACAGAATCGTTACTGAGGGACACAGAATCGTTACTCAGGGACACAGAATTGTTACTCAGGGACACAGAATCGTTACTCAGGGACAGACACAGAATTGTTACTCAGGGGCACAGAATTGTTACTCAGGGACACAGAATCGTTACTCAGGGACACAGAATCGTTACTCAGGGACACAGAATCGTTACTCAGGGACACAGAATCGTTACTCAGGGACACAGAATTGTTACTCAGGGACACAGAATCGTTACTCAGGGACACAGAATTGTTACTGAGGGACACAGAATCGTTACTCAGGGACACAGAATTGTTACTCAGGGACACAGAATTGTTTCTCAGGGACACAGAATCGTTACTGAGGGACACAGAATCGTTACTGAGGGACACAGAATCGTTACTCAGGGACACAGAATTGTTACTCAGGGACACAGAATCGTTACTCAGGGACACAGAATAGTTACTGAGGGACACAGAATTGTTACTCAGGGACACAGAATTGTTACTCAGGGACACAGAATTGTTACTCAGGGACACAGAATCGTTACTCAGGGACACAGAATCGTTACTCAGGGACACAGAATTGTTACTCAGGGACACAGAATTGTTACTGAGGGACACAGAATCGTTACTCAGGGACACAGAATCGTTACTCAGGGACACAGAATTGTTACTCAGGGACACAGAATCGTTACTTTCTGCTTCACAACCACTATTGTACGTTCAAAGAGTTAAATCCTGTTTTATGTTTGGGGTGCTTATTGAATTAAAGAGTATGTCAGACAACACGCAGAGGAGTGGCAGAGGAGGCAATGTTTCAGGAGCGAGCAGACGTGGCAGCAGAGGAAGGGGTCGAGGCAGCACTAGTCGCAGCCAGAGGCCAGTGCTCCCGGTGTCATCCAGCGGTCGTGTCTCCACCGACAACCCTGCCGTCATCGATTGGTTGACTCGGTCGTCTTCCTCTTCCCAGGTCACCTCTGACACCTACAGCCAACGGTCGGTGGGTACGTCAGACACAACCGTTAGTTGGCATGGCCCGGGAGCAAGCCCACTGAAATCACGTGTCCTCTACCTGCCCCTGTCCTTTGGTGTTCCCTCACCAAGCGAAGTATCGCATGCTGTGGGCTCAGCCCCACTGTACAGTGAGGAAGAGCTAACAGAGGGCGGTCAGGAACGGGGGGAGACATCCGCCTCTTCAGCAGCCAGGTGAAGAAGTACTGGCGAGGAGAGTGGCACTGTAGCCGGTCTAGAGACAGGTCTGTCTCCTGACCCACACGCAGCCGAGGGGGCTAGTAGTGACGCGGAGACCCTAATTGATGATGATGAGGCTGATCGCACTTGGCAGCCTCGTCGTCATCAGGCTATTGCTTCCGCATCATCAGGAGAAGAGGGTGCCAGCTTGCCAGCGAGCAAAACAGTCGGTGGGTTGCCCAGGAGGCAGCAGGGTCGCAGCAGTGTCAGTGGAGCCAAACGGCCACGGAGTAGAGCACCAGCTCCACTGCAGCCTACCACCACGGCCAGTAGTGGTGCCGGTGTGCACGGAGGAAGTAGCAGTCAGCCAGTGAGGAGTAGCGGGGGCAAAGTTTCCTACTCGGCGGTGTGGCAATTTTTCGTCAAGCCGCCCGAGGAAGTAAACGTAGCCGTATGTCGACTATGTGGCCAGAAAGTCAAGCGTGGCCAGGGGGCCCATGTTGGGACTACAGCGTTGCGTCAGCATATGCAGCGTCGCCATTCGGTGGCCTGGGAAAACCGTGATAAAGATACGGCGGTTCTGCCTGCCCCAGCCCCCGCTCCATCACCCGCTCCGTTACTTGCTCCGTCACCCGACGTCAATCGCCCTCTATCAGCCAGTCAAGGCTCCAACACCTCTGCTGAGGGGAGTTGTCACTCGTTGGCATCTTCCGCTCGTTCAGATGCTCCTTCTCCTGCTACTCCTCTTCACGGATTCCGTCAGCAGTCTTTCTTGGAATCCGTTTCCAAGAGACAACAGTTTGCGAGCACGCACCCGACGGTGCAGAAGCTGAACGTCCTCCTGTCCAAGTTGCTGGTGCTGCAGTCCCTCCCTTTCCAAGTGGTGGACTCAGCACCTTTCCGAGAAATGATGGCTTGTGCCGAGCCGCGGTGGAGAGTGCCAAGCCGGCATTTCTTCGCCAAAAAGGCAGTTCCAGCCCTGCATTCACATGTAGAAGAGATGGTGGGCCAGTCTTTGAGCATGTCGGTCTCTGCCAAAGTGCACGGCAGCGCCGAAGTGTGGAGCTGTAACTACGGTCAGGGACAGTACATGTCATTTACGGCCCACTGGGTGAACGTGGTGCCGGCACAGCCGCACCAGCAACTTGGACAGGTCACGCCGCTTTTGCCTCCACGTTTGCATGTCCTTGGTCCAGCAAAGATGTCCGCCTCTACCACCTCTTCTTCCGCCGTGTCCTCAGCCGCCACCCCCGTGCCAAGTCCCATTACCCGACCGGCATATCACATGTGCAGGGCGTAACGGTGTCACGCTGTGCTGCACCTGGTATGCCTTGGCGAACGTAGTCACACAGGGGAGGAACTTCTGAGTGTAATGAACAGAGAAATTGACAGATGGCTGTCTCCGCGCAAACTGAAAATCGGAATCATGTTGACCGACAACGGAAAGAACATGGTGTCTGCTCTGCGTCAAGGAAGGTTGTGCCATGCGCCATGTATGGCTCACGTGTTCAATCTGGTTGTCAAGCGGTTCCTAAAATCCACCATCCCACTGCAAGACATCCTTAAAATGTCACGTAAACTTTGCATGCATTTCAGCCATTCCTACACCGCAAAGCACACCCTCCTTGAGCTGCAGCGGCAGAACGGAATTCCACAGCATCGCCTGATCTGCGACGTTGCAACAAGGTGGAATTCAACCCTACATATGTTAGACCGCCTTTACGAACAGCGAAAGGCCATCACCGATTTCCTGATGTTACAAGCGGATAAAGGTACTCCCCTGTGTAACTTCGATGTCAGCCATTGGCAGCTCATGCGTGACACCTGCCGCTTGCTCAGGCCCTTTGAGGAGGCCACGCTATTCGTGAGTCGGCAGGACTATGGGATGAACGACGTCATTCCTCTGTTGCACGTCCTGGAACAAATGCTGTTAACAATGGCTGGTCAGGGTGCGGTAGACGTGGCACACAGATCTCAACGCCACATGACCCCTGTGGGGGCAGGACAGGAAGAAGAGGAGGAGGTAGAGGAGGACATTGGTGCTCAGGAATTATTGAGTGAAATGGGTGGTTTTTCCACTCAGCGGACAGGAGTGGAGGAGCAGGAGCATCTGGTAGAGGAGGAGGAGACAGAGGACCCAGACGCACCGTGGCAGTATGCTGTGGAGATGGAGGCAGGGAGTCCCTCGCATTCCTTGGCACAAATGGCCCATAGCATGCTCGGTTGCTTGCGTAGCGACAGCCGAATAATAACCATCAGACAGAGGGATGACTTTTGGCTGTCCACCTTGTTGGACCCTCGCTACCGTTCAAAAATGGTGGCCTTTTTCACACCTGCTGAGAGGGAGGTCAAAATAAAGTACTATAAAAACCACCTATGTAGTCAGTTGGTCTCTGCCTTTCTGCGCCAACGTCCATCCTCAGACACTGTGGGCCCTGTGCGCTCGCGTTCCGCTGCCATGGCAGCAAAGGAGGGGTGGGGTGGTAGGAGCAGTGGCAGCTCCACCAGCAGCGGCTGCCTCAGTCTGCAGTCGATGATGAGTAGCTTTCTTCACCAGCGCAGTGAGGAAACTACTAACCAGCCGCAGCAGCAGCATCAGGTGGACCTGGAGCAGGACCTCAAACAACAGGCTCGGGCCTACTTGGACAGCACCCTGCCAACCGAGGTAGACAATCCCCTTGACTACTGGGCAACGAAACTTGACCTTTGGCCCCAACTAGCTGAATTTGCCCTTGAAAGGCTGTCATGCCCGGCCAGTAGCGTGGCATCGGAGCGCGTGTTTAGTGCGGCAGGAGGTATTGTAACTCCGCGGAGGACACGACTGTCCACCCAAAGTGTGGAGAGACTCACGTTTGTGAAAATGAATCAGGCGTGGATTAGTCTGGATTTCAAACCACCAGTTCCTGACACAACTGACTAAATCCGCCATGAATCATGCCCCAGACATGTTATTATTTTTAACATAGGCCTCTGTATGGCCTTCAATTTAAGCTGCTTACGCTTCGCCACTCTGCCATGGGCCCCTGTACCGCCTCCTCTTGCTGCTGCTAGGTCCAGAGTGTGTCATGGGTCCCTGTACGGCCTCCCATTGCTGCTGACTTCATCGCCAGACTCTGCCATGTGCCACTTTCAGGTCTCCTTACACTGTTGGTGGGTTCCATTTTGTGATAGGGTGCTGTATGGCCTTCCATTGCTGCTGCCTCCACCGCCACCCTGCGCCATGTGCCTCTGTCGTCTGCTCACGCTGCTGACGGCTTCCGCTTTTTAACCGAGGCCTGTGTATGGCTTCAGAATAATGCTGCCTACACCGCCACCCTGCGCCATGTGCCTCTGTCGTCTGCTCACGCTGCTGCCAGTTCCATACTGATTCATGGCCCCCTGTACCGGCTCCTCATGAACGTGGTTCAGCGGGTTTGCATCACTTAACGGCAAATCGTTGACAAACGCTGGGACGTTCAGTGTTGTGCGCATTAAGCCAGACACCAAAGGGCAGCACAGACCTGTTATTACTCGCTCAAGCATGGCTGAACAAAACCAGTCTCTACCACAAATTGGACCCAGACCTGCCCAGGGTCTCGTAAGTAGATTGCACGGAGGAGTAGAGTTCGTTATTGGAATTAACTGTGAGGGACTTTTAAACCTAGGCCTGTGTATGGCCTTCAATTGAAGCTGCTTCTGCTCCGCCACTCTGCCATTGGACTCTTGATAGTCGACGACTATCACCTCCACTGCCACACTGTGGCTCCACACTCTGGTTTTGGCCCCGTGACTGCCCAAATGAGTGAAGTGTGCGGTGATTCTAAGATCGACGGCACTCATCTGCATGTCATACTGACTGACAGTATTAGTTCTCTTCCCCAGCAGACTCCAAGGGCATTTAAATTAAAGGTACAGTGTTCTGCACTAATATAAAGGCTCTCTGAAGCCTAGAAACACCCTTTTTATAAGTTAAATTCGCAGCGAATATATTCGCCTCGAATCGAATTTATTCCGCAAATTCGGCGAATCAGCCGAATCGAATTTTTGAATAATTCGCTCATCTCTAGTTATGGCTTAATTAGCTGATTAGAGTGGACACTTTGAGCCTGGAATATTGCACCTTTTCACAATATTCTAATTTTATGAGATTGTGGATATGGGGTTTTCATGAGCTGTAAGCCATAATCATCACAATTATGACAAATCACGGCTTGAACTATCTTGCTTTGCATGTAATGAGTGTATCTCATATATTTCATATATTAAAAGGTTTCACCTTTTAAGTTACATTACTGAAATAAATGAATTTTTGCATGATATTCAAATTTTTCGAGTTTCACCTGTATATTCCACCGATACACTGCCCCACCGGGGTGCTGTACCAAGCAGTCTACCAGTATACCCTCCCGGGTTAAAGGGGAAAGCACAGTTTGATCTGTCATTACGGGTCAAACCTGGAGGTGAGCGCAATAGAGTGTTGGAAGTGCATGAGCACTAAGGGGTGACACAGGAGCACCGTACACGTACAAAATTGTGGACCTCCACAAGGCTGGAAAGGGCTACGGGGCAATTGCCAAGCAGCTTGGTGAAAATAGATCAACTGTTGGAGCAATTGTTAGAAAATGGAAGAGGCTAAAGACGACTGTCAGTCTCCCTCGGACTGGGGCTCCATGCAAGATCTCACCTCGTGGGGCATCACTGATGATAAGAAAGGTGAGGAATCAGCCCAGAACTACAAGGGAGGAGCTGGTCAATGACATGAAGAGAGCTGGGACCAGAGTTTCAAAGGTCACTGTCGGTAAAACACTATGCCATCATGGTTTCAAATCATGCATTGCACGGAAGGTTCCCCTGCTCAAGTCATCACATGTCCAGGCCCGTCTGAAGTTTGCCAATGACCATCTGGATAATCCAGAGGAGCATGGGACAAAGTCATGTGGTCAGATGAGACCAAAGTAGAACTTTTTGGTCTAAACTTCACTCGTCGTGTTTGGAGGAAAAAGAAAGATGAGTTGCATCCCAAGAACACCATCCCTACTGTGAAGTATGGGGGTGGTAACATCATGCTTTGGGGGTGCTTTTCTGCGAAGGGGACAGGACGACTGCATTGTATTAAGGAGAGGATGAATGGGGCCATTTATTGTGAGATTTTGAGCAACAACCTCCTTCCCTTAGTCAGAGCATTGAAAAGATGGGTCGTGGCTGGGTCTTCCAACATGACAACGACCCGAAGCACACAGCCAGGATAACCAAGGAGTGGCTCCGTAAGAAGCATATCAAGGTTCTGGAGTGGCCTAGCCAGTCTCTAGACCTAAATCCAATAGAACATCTTTGGAGGGAGCTGAAACTCTGTGTTGCTCAGCGACAGCCCCGAAACCTGACAGATCTAGAGGAGATCTGTGTGGAGGAGTGGGCCAAAATCCCTGTTGCAGTGTGTGCAAACCTGGTCAAGAACTACAGGAAATGTTTGACCTCTGTAATTGCAAACAAAGGTTTCTGTACCAAATATTAACACTGATTTTCTCAGGTGTTCAAATACTTATGTTCAGCAGTGCAAGACAAATAAATTCTTTAAAAATCATACAATGTGATTTCCTGATTTTTTTTTTTTATTCTGTCTCTCAGAGTGGGAATGCACCTACAATGTGAATTTCAGACCCCTCCATGATTTCTAAGTGGGAGAACTTGCAAAATTGCAGGGTGTTCAAATACTTCTGTTCCTCACTGTATCTTGAAATACTTTTGCGTTTTTATTTTTAGCTCTCAACATCTTATTGCATGAGGTAGTAGAAGTGGTAACATTAATGGAACGATTGACTAAATGATCTTCCTACACCCAATGTTACACCATTCAAATTAAAAAAGAATAACACAGGAAAATGTTTATCCAAGAATTTGATCCAACTGCCTTTTTGGGGTCTTGTATACTTTTCCCCATATGGCAACAGCTCCCCAGGGATGAGAATGGGTTGTGGCTGTGAATGACTGAACTTGATGGACATGTCTTTTTCATCCTAATTAAATATGTAACTGTTTCTGTTTGAGCAGGTGGATCGAAAAACGGAATGGCTTTGAGATATCTAAGCAATTTAACAACCCATGTGAAATGTTTAAAAGCAAACATACAAATTAATGTTCACAGAACTTCCCACAATATGTGAAACTCTTCAGGGTGACATACTGAAACCTATTAAGTGATGAAAAACACAATTTGATCTGTGGAGCAGACATTTTTGTCTGTCAACACTTTATGCTTCAGGGACATGCCACCTTTTTCAGAAAGTAAATACATTCACAAATTTAGGTCAGCGAGGTCTATATTTCTTACATGCTTACATGTCAGAACATTTAAACTTTTTATAGATTTTTTTTTCTTTGACAGAAGACTGTTATATACTTAGTTTTTAGACAACCACAAATAGGGAAAATTTATTTTAGCTCACATTGCCAAAAGGCATAATTGTCCTGTCTATCAGACTACAACAGACTGAATATCAGTTTCACAAATATTTAACTATATGCAATACAGTCCTGAATGCCAAAACAATGCCTATTACCCACCCAAAAAAAATAATACAAAGACACCCTTTGAACATTGTCCCCCATAATGCCATTGGTGGGCAATAAAAGTATTGTTTTAAAATTCAGACTGTATTGAACATGGCTAAATAGTAGAGAAACTGGTAGGGATGCCTGAAATTTTGGCAGCCGAAACATATCAGCCGAAAATAGCCCTATCAGCATTAGGCCGCTAGGAAAAAGTGAGCCGATACAAGTGCCTATAATTGCGGCCCGAGGGGCGGACTGACTATTTGGCCAGCGCGTTTGTGGGGGCAGTATGTACAGCAGATGGGGGCTAGGGGGAGGCAGAGAAAGGCAGGAGAGGAGGTTAGCAGTGTATACAGTGAGGGAACAGTGTATACAGGCACTTTCTGCCTCTAAATGTCATTGCCAGTGTTTAAATGTAATTGCTGGATTTTTTAATTCACTCTATAACTCCAAGATGGAGCTGTCATTTAGCCCGCCGCTAAAATTAACAAAGGATCAAAGTATCCAGTGACATTACCCAGTGACCCCGCCCCTTTTTTTACTTTAATGGCAGGTTGAATGACAGCTCCTTCTTGGAGCTATAAAGTGAAGGAATTTGCATTTAAAAACCGGCAATTACATTTAGCAGCAGCAAGTGAGGGAGCCTGTCTGTATACACTGCTCCCTTACTGTATACACTGCTCCTCTCCTACCCCCAGCTTGCACACACTGTCCCACCCCCACCCCCTACAAAGATGACCTGTCACAATTTGCTATCACATAGGGGACTATTGGTCCCCTATGTGAAAGCAATAAAATCATAAGTTAAAAAATAAATAAAAACACTCATTAAAAGTAAAAAATAAAAAAATTGAGCCTCCCCAGCCCCACATATGCAGACATTTCGGTTTTGGTTTTCGGCCAAGTGCATCCTGAATTTTCGTCTTCGACACCAGAATTTTAATTTCGGTGCACCACTAGAAACTGGTATTGAATTTATTTGTAGTCTGATAGACAAGCCATTTATGCCTTTTGGCATTATGAGTTCATTTATTTGTACTGGCAGGCTGCAGCTTGCTGTAGTATCCTAAACCATTTGTATTAGTGGTGGACAACATATCTTACTCAAAGAATCACTCTAAGCAGATACACTGTAGAACAAGGTTTGAGTGTAAGAGGAAGAAGAAGCAGTACAAGGAATCAATCAATTCACGTGCTGACAAGAAGCAAGCTGATAGAAAAAGAAATCAGTGACAAAGAGATAAACTCATAACTATCCAGGAGGACCTGGACTAGGAGGAAGTGATTCGAATGATGCTGGCCATCAGACTGAGGATATCTAATGGCAGAAAAAAGTACTTGGGAGAAATCCCTGGATAAAAAGCTGAATATTACAGCAAAACCTGTTTTTGTTATTTTAACGTTTAATGGGCTATTTATTTTGTTATTTTTGAAGGATGTTACTGTAGTAACCAGATTTTGGTTATTATCATTCCACCCTACAAAAGAGAAGTGAAGAAAACACACATACCTTCTTACTGGATCAACAAAGTGAGCAGGTGTTTTTTTTTCTGTGATAATAACGAAATATGGTATTTGCCAGGTGTTGTTAAAAAATGTAGAACGCCAGAGCTCCCCTCATTTATGTCTTGTGCACATTTAGCATGGCATGCTTGGTATGCCATTTCTATTCAGATCAGGGAGCATGGAATTTTTATTCTTCTCTAACAGCTCTGATCATCACATTCCTTTCAGATAGTAGGGGAGGGAAGGGCAATTATATTCTCACCTCTACACCAAAGGCTGCAGGAGATGTCCAAGTCATCTATTTATCTCTTAGGGACTTAAATTATTTTTTACTGAGATAGAAATTACAATTAAAATAGAAAACAAAATCAGCAAAATCAAGTAAGCTTTTATCCCTCAAACAAAATGCTCCTCAAATATAAACAATTACATAGCTTCAAATTGTTCCTCACTTGGAAAGGCTGATCCTCTTCTTAAACCAAATCCTTCTGTTCTACCTTACTTCACAAATGTCCATACTCTAGCTTTGATTTGGAGATCTGTATGAATAAATTAACTATTTAAAGCCTAACTCTTTTGGTCTAAGGTACAAAATAAAAAAGATTGGAATACTTTCCCTTAGCCTTACTTTGGCAAGCTCCCTCCACACTGTTCAACTAGTCCCTCAAAGCTTCTTCGCTAAGGCACTCAGGCCAGTGGTGACACTGTAACATCATCTCATACAAAACAGGATCAATAGATCTGCAATGTATGGGAGGGTGGCAAAGAGCTTCAGAGAAGAGAGGTAAGCTCTGGAAGCCTGTCAGTGTTAACAGTAATTTAAGTATAATACCTTATTCCTCTCCTCCTACACTTAAGAAAATTCAACCCTTCCACTGCAGAGGATGAACAGGGATGGGGAATACAATTGTATTTTTTTCAACTTTTCATCCACCCTTCAGATAATTGCATTGGTTACCTCTTAACATTAAAACTGAAGTTTAGCTAAAAAAACTTCCTGCAGCTTTAGCTATATGACTTACCTGTAATGAAGCATGTCCCATGTTGTGGAGGCTGGATCCTGAAGATTTCTTCACTACAGGGATGCCTGTCTTCATCCTGTCTCTAAATTTCCAACCCTGCAATGGATAACAGCTTTTGATCCATAGGCAGGGCAGCAGTACAGATGGTCCGATGGGGTCACTCCACTTCCTTCTAGGTTTGTTGGTTAGTGTGTTCTTTGCCACTGAAATTCCTCCCACTGGCCACTGTGTCCTGTAGTGATGTAGGAATGGGACTAACCACAGTAAGTGGCAGGAGATACATTACACCACACAGCAGGAAGCAGCGCCAAGAGCTCTTGACAAGAGTGAAGAATTTACTCACCACCTACCACTACTTTTGTTACAGGATGCCTCTTTTTTCATTCTTGGGAAATAATTCATCATGGTCCATAATGATACACTGTACTTTTCAGTCCAAACGAATAACGGAAACCCATGTATTTTTATAGACTAGCAGATGTAAATAGATGATAATTTGTTTATATCCGTTAATGTCCGCATCCATTAACATCCATTTTTTTGAACAGAAGAAAACCCTACGGATGTAAACAGACAAAAAACAGATGTAAAAGGATAAAAAAGGATGTAAACGGATGAAAACGGATGCAAACGGATGAAAAATGGTTGTAAACTGATGAAAAACGGTTGAAAAACTAATGTAAACTGATGAAAATTGGATGTAAACTGATGAAAAACTGACATAGACTGATAAAAAAACTGATGTGAACTGATCTGTTTTTCTTGGAAAAAATGTGACCGAACTGATGAAAAAAATGGACTGCCCATGTGAAAGGGGCCTAAATACAGTGAAATAGGGAAAGTGTCATTATTGATACATATGCTTGAGAGTCCTACAGTATATAATCATACAGTGCTTTGCAACTATAAAAAGAGATTCTTAAAAGGTTAGTTCAACTTTAACATAAAATTTGCAGTGCAGTCAATAGACTCCATGTTAGAGAACTTCAGCTTCCGTTAAATTGCATGCCTGCAGACCAACTGTCTTTCCCAAAGCTTGGCCAAGAAAATAGACATTCTCAATGATTGTGGGAGAGAGCACTGTATATTTGTGGACAAGCAACACAGCAGCTCCATGCTCATTCCTGTTATTATGGAGATGTTCTCAGCATACCATCTGTCCTGTTATATGCAGAACAGCTCTGATCATTGAGAATGCTAGTATTTTGAGAAGCTGTAGTTGACATGAAGGTCTGTTATCTGTAAGAAGCTTAATTTCTCTACACTGCACCATGATATGTAAACTACTGGGGCCCCTTGAGTGCCCTGAAAATTGTATTATAAGGTGAATTATCCCTTTTCTCCCTTTACATTTGCATGGCCTTGTGTATTTTTCTTCCATAACCTCTGTAACTCCTGATAAGCTGTTGAATCATCTTCATGGGAACTGTGGTTATCATCAAGTAGGTAGCAATACAAAGGAAGAGACTGTTACGTGACTGTCATGTGATGAGAATGAAGAGAATCAATTGCCTCAGGAGACTCACGCCAATGCTAGTAGGGGACTGATGGGTAGGAAAGCAGCATCAAATTTTCCATTCGTGGACGTCTTCATTAAACAGTATATAGATCAGATCAGAGCAAGAACCAATAGCAACTAATCAGGATAATTTTAATAAAACTGGAAAAGTAGAGGATGCATTATGATTGGTGGCTATAGATACCACAGTTTGCTCCTTTCCTTTTTCATAGAATACCGATTTTAAAACCAATGGAGCTACATTTAGAGCTAAAGCAGCAAACCTACCAACAGTAAATATGATATCTGGAGAGTTATGTTTGCTGGATATGTTCTCTTGGTGCAATTTTTGGCACTATGGAGTTTATTTACTAAAACTGAAGAGTGCAAAATCTGGCACAACTTTGCATAGAAGCCAATCATCTTCCACATTTTATTGCTTAATTGAGCAAGCTGAAGTTAAAAGCTGATTGGCCACTATGCACAGCTGCACCAGATTCTGAGTGCACCAGTTTTAGTAAATCTCCCCGTAATTGTCCAGTGAATAGTATTTAATCATCAACATTAATAATGTTAATATATTATTGTTTAAAATTATATTGTATATATTGTATTTGATCAAGGGTATAGTTACCCTCAGACATGAGATGAGAGTTGCTATTTTTGGTTGGTCTGGGGAATAAACTAAGTCAAATCAGATCAGCCTGTCCAAATCACTATTGTTCCTCCCTCTGATAAGTGGTGCTGACAAATTATGCCACCTCTGCCAAATACCCCCTTCTCTTGCCTTCTTTCTTTTACATAAATACAGCTTACACATTTATGGAGTGTGACCCCGGGGTTGATATACTAAAACTGCAGAGTGCAAAATCTGGTGGAGCTTTTTATGGTAGCCAATCATTTTCTAACTTCAGCATATTCAATTAAACTTTGGCAATAAAACATGGAAGCTGAGGAGGATAGCGTATGTACTCTCCAGCGCCTCAGGATATGCACAGCCAAAAGGGAAGCCAAGGGTACCAGGACAGCGACAACCAAAAGGAAATGTTCCAGGGGTGCAGCCCTCCTCAGACGGGGAAATCAGCCACTGGATAGAGAGAAAACAGGTGGCGCACACACATAGTGCATTATCCAAGGTTTATTGTAGGAATTAAATCATAAAAACATACTCACAGACAAAGCATGTATCTAAAAAGCATAGAAAAATGACAATGGCCACAACGGCGGGCAAGGTGTTCTCACTGTCAGTGCGGTCAAATGGCTGACGCGTTTCGGGGATGAATCCCTTTCCTCAGAGCTGATGACCAACCTCTGATGCTGATGCACGATGAATGGAAAGTAAAGTAAGAGCCATGCTGTTGATGCATCAACAGCATGGCTCTTACTTTACTTTGCATTCATCGTTTTCTATGCTTTTTAGATACATGCTTTGTCTGTGAGTATGTTTTTATGATTTAATTCCTACAATAAACCTTGGATAATGCACTAGGTGTGTGCGCCACCTGTTTTCTCTCTATCTATGGAAGCTGAGGAGAGCTGAGAACCCAGAGCCTGTAAGAAAGAACCCTGTCAGGGAGAGGATCAGAGAGCCACACTCAGGTTGAGTATAACAATGTTGCTTTCTACTACCTGGGTGTAAAGTCGTCAGAACTTGGGGTTTGTCCTGAAGACACCAGGTGCTGAAGAGTGCCGGATGGACTCTGTAATAACATGGACTCTACCTCTACATGTACACCGGGGCAGCACATAGCCTGGTTAGGAGAAGGAACTAGGGACTTAGTATATTGACTGTTTTAATGAAGTTCTACTGAACTGTTTTGTCTGATTCTTTTGTAATATTGCACTTTAATCCAAGTAAAGCATTAAACTTTGCCTTCTGCCTGGTCTGAAGTCTTTGAAAGGAGAGCAAGTAACTGGCACTGATGCACACTTAGTCTACAGTTTGAGTCATTAGCACATGGTGTATGAAGAGTCAGCATGTTTAGAGTCATTCTAGTGCAAGTTATACATGTGGATGCCATGAGCAATGGAAGGTACAGTCAGCAAGCAGCCTGTTGCAAATGTGTAGCTGTTATAGGTGTTATTGCCTCTAGCCACAAGGGAAAACCAGAACGAAACTGTACTGCAGAGGTCCCCATCCTGTATAGAGGTACGGAAGTTCAAGATTTAAAATTAAGTGCATATTTGAAGCTATGTTCTTTATAGGGTTCTCTGCTGCTACTGGGACCAGTAGTGGGAAACACTGGACAGATGACTGTGGTCAGTGTTTTGCATGGCCCGCCTAGATGCAAGCTACAGTAGGAAGAAGTACATTACACGAGGACCTGAGAGTAACTGGAGAACAGTTATGGTGCAAGTGTACACAGTATATCGGTCATCTCTAAAGTCAAAGGTCCACGTTACGGTCAAGTATTCCCTGATGGCAACCTCAGCCTTTTCCCAGGGCATTGATGAAATGGCACTAAAGCAAAGGTACCCCATGTATAGAGAAGTAACCCTGTCTCAGGTGCCTAGCATAGCCCAGAAGAATTCACCCCTGGGATAATCCTCTCATGTGACCCAGACTTGGCACCCAGCAGGTTCATTGGTAAGCATGGAGACCACCATCACCTAACCACCCCTGCAAATTAGCTAATCAAAACATGGATCTAGGGAATTGAATTGTGACTGTCTTCTTTTGTCTATGGACTGTGTCACTAAGTAGCACCAGATATAGCTAGATGAAATATGATCTTCAGGAGATAGGATAATAAATAGGGTCAAAAGATAAATTGCAGTTCCTCTGTCTGGATAAATTGCTATCAAACATGCCACTAGTCATTCTGGGCTGGTCCATCTAGATCTCAAGGCAATTATGTAGTGCATGTCTGTGATCACATTGGATAGTGATCTCTGATTTCTATAACCACTTTACACTTCTGTAGTCTTACACTTCTGTTGTGTCTGGCAGATAATTATCTCTTTACGGACAACAAAAAAGAAGTGTTTGCTTTTATATATTGAGCCATTTCACTTTCCAGCAGGACTTGGGTGATGTCATATTCACAGTTCATGTTAGGAACATACACATACATTCTTTTATCCTGCTGGACTTTGAGGTGCCATGATGATATCTCTTAGAGTGGATGCTTTGAGTTTTCTACATAAAAAGCTTAAATGTTTATTTGGCCAACAAGGACTGTTCTTACAATCAAACCATAATGACAGAGGATTTTTGTTACATCATGTCATGATTTTTTTAAATTATTCCAACCTAAACTGGCTGTGGATTGGCAGATCACTTGTTAATCTAATGGGAGATCAGTGATTGCTTCTGTAGTTTAGATGAGACTGCTATAGATATTAAAGTGGGACTCCTATAGTTCCATAAATATAAACAGCTGTATTGCTCAACCTTTGTGAGGGAGGTGTGAGGGAAGCATGGGAGACTCATGAGACTCTGGCATATCTGGCGGAATAGGATAGTGACTGGACATGCTTTTCCAACATGTTCCATCAGTTCACTTAAAAAACCTTTACTGCCAGTGGCTGCTGGCAACCCATATACATTAGGTCATTTCCTAACCCCCCCAATGTATATGTGCACCTTCAGATTTTTATTGCCCTGTGGGGACATTGAAAGGAGTTTATTGCAGTGGCTCCAATTTCTGTTAAATGAAATAATTTTTACTGCAACTTATTATTATTATTTATTATTACTATACAGGATTTATATATCGCCAACAGTTTGTTCAGCGCTTCACAATATAACGGGAGACAATAAAGCAACAATACAGTTCAATACAAGAGGGTTAGGAGGGCCCTGCTCCTTGGAGCTTACAATCTAAGGAATTGCAACTTGAAATTTTGTTCAGGTATTCAGTGTGAATGACAGTAGCTGCTAGTAATTTGGGTCCTAGTAATTAAATTGATTCTATTTATACAACAGAAAAAACTCCTGGCAGATGTAGTATCTAGAGACCATGCCACTATGGTCATTCTAATCAACAAAGTTTTAACACTTCTTGGTAATATCAAAGCAATTAGTATCTCTGGGACCTCACAGTTTACCATTGGCTGATCATTATATTGGACTGTCTCACTGACCCACAGAAATTGGAGCAGGCGAAAAGATAAAGCTTTGACACTATGATGAAGTGGTAACGTTTTGCTCACCAAAATGGCTCAGCATTTGGCTGCAACACTGACTCTATTGAAGAGCTAGGGTGACTGAAGAATCTTTAGCATCCTAGACACTCTTCTAAGTGTGTTTTATACCTATGTTCCCGCTGAGTGTTGTGGTCTGATTAGCTGACCCCTACATCACTACTGTGTCATGTAGTGACATAGGAGCCCATGGATTGAACCATGGAGAGCAGAGAGGGAACATGAATCCAAAATTCCTGGAAGTGTAATGGATACTGAATATTCTTTCAAGCACCGCAGCTTTTCAAGAGAATGAAAATCAACTGTATGACTCCCTAGCTAAAGCAGAAGCAGGCAGGTTGTGGGCACAAGGTAAGAGGGCATTAGAGTTTAATAATATGATGACTGCGGCCTGTCCTAAATACTTGACAACAGTATGAATGCAATGAGATTTTGGCAGTATTTTGAAAAACTAGATTGACTAGATTAAAAGCAACCAGCTGGCAACCCTATTCACCAAGCACACACATTTGATATTGCCTTTAAATATTTTTGTTGTTTTTTTTTGTTTTACATAGAGTAGGATTAGAGATGAGTGAAGTATTCAAAAATTCGATTCGACTGATTCGGCGAATTCGTGGACAATATTCGATTCGAGTCGAATATATTCGCTGTGAATTTAACTTAAAAAAGGGTGTTTCTAGGCTTCAGAGAGACTTAATATTAGTGCAGAACACTGTACCTTTAATTTAAATGCCCTTGGAGTCTGCTGGGGAAGAGAAATAATACTGTCAGTCAGTATGACATGCAGATGAGTGCCGTCGATCTTAGAATCACCGCACACTTCACTCATTTGGCCAGTCACGGGGCCAAAACCAGTGTTTGGAGCCACAGTGTGGCGGTGGAGGCAGCAGCAATGGGAGGCCATACAGCAACCTATGACAAAATGGAAACCAGCAGGAGTGTGAGGAGACCTGAAAGTGGCACATGGCAGAGTGGGAGCAATGGGAGGCGGTACAGGGACCCATGTCACACTGTGGACCCAGCAGCAGCGTGACGAGGCGGTACGGGGGCCCATGGCAGATTTGGGGCCTGGCAGCACCTATGGGAGGCCTGTAATCTGCCAGCAACCTATGACAAAATGGAAACCAGCAGGAGTGTGAGGAGACCTGAAAGTGGCACATGGCAGAGTGGGAGCAATGGGAGGCGGTACAGGGACCCATGTCACACTGTGGACCCAGCAGCAGCGTGACCAGGCGGTACGGGGGCCCATGGCAGATTACAGGCCTGGCAGCAGCAATGGGAGGCCCGTAATCTGCCAGCACCCTATGACAAAAAATTCAACACACCAGCAGTGTGTGAGGAGACCTGAAAGTGGCACATGGCAGAGTGTGGCGATGGAGACAGCAGCAATGGGAGGCCGTACAGGGACCCATGACAGACTCTGGACTTGGCAGCAGCATGAGGAGGCGGTATATAGGGGCCCATGGCAGATTAGGGGCCTGGCAGCAGCTATGGGAGGCCCGTAATCTGCCAGCACCCTATGTCAAAAAATTCAACACACCAGCAGTGTGTGAGGAGACCTGAAAGTGGCACATGGCAGAGTGTGGCGATGGAGACAGCAGCAATGGGAGGCCGTACAGGGACCCATGAGAGACTCTGGACCTGGCAGCAGCATGAGGAGGCGGTATATAGGGGCCTATGGCAGATTAGGGGCCTGGCAGCAGCTATAGGAGGCCCGTAATCTGCCAGCACCCTATGTCAAAAAATTCAACACACCAGCAGTGTGAGGAGACCTGAAAGTGGCACATGTTTGGGGCATGATTCATGGCGGATTTAGTCAGTTGTGTCAGGAACTGGTGGTTTGAAATCCAGACTAATCCACGCCTGATTCATTTTCACAAACGTGAGTCTCTCCACACTTTGGGTGGACAGTCGTGTCCTCCGCGGAGTTGCAATACCTCCTGCCGCACTAAACACGCGCTCCGATGCCACGCTACTGGCCGGGCATGACAGCCTTTCAAGGACAAATTCATCTAGTTGGGGCCAAAGGTCAAGTTTCGTTGCCCAGTAGTCAAGGGGATTGTCTACCTCGGTTGGCAGGGTGCTGTCCAAGTAGGCCTAAGCCTGTTGTTTGAGGTCCTGCTCCAGGTCCACCTGATGCTGCTGCTGCTGCTGCTGCTGCGGCTGGTTATTAGTTTCCTCACTGCGCTGGTGAAGAAAGCTACTCATCATCGACTGCAGACTGAGGCAGCTGCTGCTGGTGGAGCTGCCACTGCTCCTACCACCCCACCCCTCCCCTGCTGCCATGGCAGCGTAACGCGAGCGCACAGGGCCCACAGTGTCTGAGGATGGACGTTGGCGCAGACAGGCAGAGACCAGCTGACTACATAGGTGGTTTTTATAGTACGTTATTTTGGCCTCCCTCTCAGCAGGTGTGAAAAAGGCCACCATTTTGGAACGGTAGCGAGGGTCCAACAAGGTGGACAGCCAAAAGTCATCCCTCTGTCTGATGGTTATTATTCGGCTGTCGGTACGCAAGCAAGCGAGCATGCTATGGGCCATTTGTGCCAAGGAATGCGAGGGACTCCCTGCCTCCATCTCCACAGCATACTGCCACGGTGCGTCTGGGTCCTCTGTCTCCTCTTCCTCCTCCTCTACCAGATGCTCCTGCTCCTCCACTCCTGTCCGCTGAGTGGAAAAACCACCCATTTCACTCAATAATTCCTGAGCACCAATGTCCTCCTCTACCTCCTCCTCTTCTTCTTGTCCTGCCCCCACAGGGGTCATGTGGCGTTGAGATCTGTGCGCCACGTCTACCGCACCCTGACCAGCCATTATTAACAGCATTTGTTCCAGGACGTGCAACAGAGGAATGACGTCGTTCATCCCATAGTCCTGCCGACTCACGAATAGCGTGGCCTCCTCAAAGGGCCTGAGCAAGCGCAGGTGTCACGCAGGAGCTGCCAATGGCTGACATCTAAGTTACACAGGGAGTACCTTTATCCGCTTTTAACATCAGGAAATCTGTGATGGCCTTTTGCTGTTCGTAAAGGCGGTCTAACATATGTAGGGTTGAATTACACCTTGTTGCAACGTCACAGCATGAGGAGTCGGTACGGGGGCCCATGGCAGATTACGGGCCTGGCAGCAGCAATGGGAGGCCCGTAATCTGCCAGCACCCTATGTCAAAAAATTCAACACACCAGCAGTGTGAGGAGACCTGAAAGTGGCACATGGCAGAGTGTGGCGATGGAGACAGCGGCAATGGGAGGCCGTACAGGGACCCATGACAGACTCTGGACTTGGCAGCAGCATGAGGAGACGGTATATAGGGGCCCATGGCAGATTAGGGGCCTGGCAGCAGCTATGGGAGGCCCGTAATCTGCCAGCACCCTATGTCAAAAAATTCAACACACCAGCAGTGTGAGGAGACCTGAAAGTGGCACATGGCAGAGTGTGGCGATGGAGACAGCAGCAATGGGAGGCCGTACAGGGACCCATGAGAGACTCTGGACCTGGCAGCAGCATGAGGAGGCGGTATATAGGGGCCTATGGCAGATTAGGGGCCTGGCAGCAGCTATAGGAGGCCCGTAATCTGCCAGCACCCTATGTCAAAAAATTCAACACACCAGCAGTGTGAGGAGACCTGAAAGTGGCACATGGCAGAGTGTGGCGATGGAGACAGCAGCAATGGGAGGCCGTACAGGGACCCATGACAGACTCTGGACTTGGCAGCAGCATGAGGAGGCGGTATATAGGGGCCCATGGCAGATTAGGGGCCTGGCAGCAGCTATGGGAGGCCCGTAATCTGCCAGCACCCTATGTCAAAAAATTCAACACACCAGCAGTGTGAGGAGACCTGAAAGTGGCACATGGCATGAGAGACTGTGGACCTGGCAGCAGCATGAGGAGGCGGTATATAGGGGCCCATGGCAGATTAGGGGCCTGGCAGCAGCTATGGGAGGCCCGTAATCTGCCAGCACCCTATGTCAAAAAATTCAACACACCAGCAGTGTGAGGAGACCTGAAAGTGGCACATGGCAGAGTGTGGCGATGGAGACAGCAGCAATGGGAGGCCGTACAGGGACCCATGAGAGACTCTGGACCTGGCAGCAGCATGAGGAGGCGGTATATAGGGGCCTATGGCAGATTAGGGGCCTGGCAGCAGCTATAGGAGGCCCGAAATCTGCCAGCACCCTATGTCAAAAAATTCAACACACCAGCAGTGTGAGGAGACCTGAAAGTGGCACATGGCAGAGTGTGGCGATGGAGACAGCAGCAATGGGAGGCCGTACAGGGACCCATGAGAGACTCTGGACCTGGCAGCAGCATGAGGAGGCGGTATATAGGGGCCTATGGCAGATTAGGGGCCTGGCAGCAGCTATAGGAGGCCCGTAATCTGCCAGCACCCTATGTCAAAAAATTCAACACACCAGCAGTGTGAGGAGACCTGAAAGTGGCACATGGCAGAGTGTGGCGATGGAGACAGCAGCAATGGGAGGCCGTACAGGGACCCATGACAGACTCTGGACTTGGCAGCAGCATGAGGAGGCGGTATATAGGGGCCCATGGCAGATTAGGGGCCTGGCAGCAGCTATGGGAGGCCCGTAATCTGCCAGCACCCTATGTCAAAAAATTCAACACACCAGCAGTGTGAGGAGACCTGAAAGTGGCACATGGCATGAGAGACTGTGGACCTGGCAGCAGCATGAGGAGGCGGTATAGGGGCCCATGGCAGATTAGGGGCCTGGCAGCAGCTATGGGAGGCCCGTAATCTGCCAGCACCCTATGTCAAAAAATTCAACACACCAGCAGTGTGAGGAGACCTGAAAGTGGCACATGGCAGAGTGTGGCGATGGAGACAGCAGCAATGGGAGGCCGTACAGGGATCCATGACAGACTCTGGACTTGGCAGCAGCATGAGGAGGCGGTATAGGGGCCCATGGCAGATTAGGGGCCTGGCAGCAGCTATGGGAGGCCCGTAATCTGCCAGCACCCTATGTCAAAAAATTCAACACACCAGCAGTGTGAGGAGACCTGAAAGTGGCACATGGCAGAGTGTGGCGATGGAGACAGCAGCAATGGGAGGCCGTACAGGGACCCATGAGAGACTCTGGACTTGGCAGCAGCATGAGGAGGCGGTATATAGGGGCCCATGGCAGATTAGGGGCCTGGCAGCAGCTATGGGAGGCCCGTAATCTGCCAGCACCCTATGTCAAAAAATTGAACACACCAGCAGTGTGAGGAGACCTGAAAGTGGCACATGGCATGAGAGACTGTGGACCTGGCAGCAGCATGAGGAGGCGGTATAGGGGCCCATGGCAGATTAGGGGCCTGGCAGCAGCTATGGGAGGCCCGTAATCTGCCAGCACCCTATGTCAAAAAATTCAACACACCAGCAGTGTGTGAGGAGACCTGAAAGTGGCACATGGCAGAGTGTGGCGATGGAGACAGCAGCAATGGGAGGCCGTACAGGGACCCATGACAGACTCTGGACCTGGCAGCAGCATGAGGAGGCGGTACAGGGGCCCATGGCAGATTAAGGCCTGGCAGCAGCAATGGGATGCCCGTAATCTGCCAGCACCCTATGACAAAATGGAACCCTGGGCTGGGGCAGGTAGAACCGCCGTATCTTTATCACGGTTTTCCCAGGCCACCGAATGGCGACGCTGCATATGCTGACGCAACGCTGTTGTCCCAACATGGGCCCCCTGGCCACGCTTGACTTTCTGGCCACATAGTCGACATACGGCTACGTTTACTTCCTCGGGCGGCTTGACGAAAAATTGCCACACCGCCGAGTAGGAAACTTTGCCCCCGCTACTCCTCACTGGCTGACTGCTACTTCCTCCGTGCACACCGGCACCACTACTGGCCGTGGTGGTAGGCTGCAGTGGAGCTGGTGCTCTACTCCGTGGCCGTTTGCCTCCACTGACACTGCTGCGACCCTGCTGCCTCCTGGCAGCAGCAATGGGAGGCAACAGGGACCCATGACACACTCTGGACCTGGCAGCAGCATGAAGAGGCGGTACAGGGGCCCATGGCAGATTACGGGCCTGGCAGCAGCAATGGGAGGCCCGTAATCTGCCAGCACCCTATGACAAAAAATGGAACACACCAGCAGTGTGAGGAGACCTGAAAGTGGCACATAGCAGAGTGTGGCGATGGAGACAGCAGCAATGGGAGGCCGTACAGGGACCCATGAGAGACTCTGGACCTGGCAGCAGCATGAGGAGGCGGTACGGGGGCCCATGGCAGATTAGGGGCCTGGCAGCAGCAATGGGAGGCCCGTAATCTGGCAGCAGCATGAGGAGGCGGTATATAGGGGCCTATGGCAGATTAGGGGCCTGGCAGCAGCTATAGGAGGCCCGTAATCTGCCAGCACCCTATGTCAAAAAATTGAACACACCAGCAGTGTGAGGAGACCTGAAAGTGGCACATGGCAGAGTGTGGCGATGGAGACAGCAGCAATGGGAGGCCGTACAGGGACCCATGACAGACTCTGGACTTGGCAGCAGCATGAGGAGGCGGTATAGGGGCCCATGGCAGATTAGGGGCCTGGCAGCAGCTATGGGAGGCCCGTAATCTTCCAGCACCCTATGTCAAAAAATTCAACACACCAGCAGTGTGAGGAGACCTGAAAGTGGCACATGGCAGAGTGTGGCGATGGAGACAGCAGCAATGGGAGACCGTACAGGGACCCATGACAGACTCTGGACTTGGCAGCAGCATGAGGAGGCGGTATATAGGGGCCCATGGCAGATTAGGGGCCTGGCAGCAGCTATGGGAGGCCCGTAATCTGCCAGCACCCTATGTCAAAAAATTCAACACACCAGCAGTGTGAGGAGACCTGAAAGTGGCACATGGCAGAGTGTGGCGATGGAGACAGCAGCAATGGGAGCCCGTACAGGGACCCATGACAGACTCTGGACTTGGCAGCAGCATGAGGAGGCGGTATATAGGGGCCCATGGCAGATTAGGGGCCTGGCAGCAGCTATGGGAGGCCCGTAATCTGCCAGCACCCTATGTCAAAAAATTGAACACACCAGCAGTGTGAGGAGACCTGAAAGTGGCACATGGCAGAGTGTGGCGATGGAGACAGCAGCAATGGGAGGCCGTACAGGGACCCATGACAGACTCTGGACTTGGCAGCAGCATGAGGAGGCGGTATATAGGGGCCCATGGCAGATTAGGGGCCTGGCAGCAGCTATGGGAGGCCCGTAATCTGCCAGCACCCTATGTCAAAAAATTCAACACACCAGCAGTGTGTGAGGTGACCTGAAAGTGGCACATGGCAGAGTGTGGAGATGGAGACAGCAGCAATGGGAGGCCGTACAGGGACCCATGAGAGACTCTGGACCTGGCAGCAGCATGAGGAGGCGGTATATAGGGGCCTATGGCAGATTAGGGGCCTTGCAGCAGCTATAGGAGGCCCGTAATCTGCCAGCACCCTATGTCAAAAAATTCAACACACCAGCAGTGTGAGGAGACCTGAAAGTGGCACATGTTTGGGGCATGATTCATGGCGGATTTAGTCAGTTGTGTCAGGAACTGGTGGTTTGAAATCCAGACTAATCCACGCCTGATTCATTTTCACAAACGTGAGTCTCTCCACACTTTGGGTGGACAGTCGTGTCCTCCGCGGAGTTACAATACCTCCTGCCGCACTAAACACGCGCTCCGATGTCACGCTACTGGCCGGGCATGGCAGCCTTTCAAGGGCAAATTCAGCTAGTTGGGGCCAAAGGTCAAGTTTCGTTGCCCAGTAGTCAAGGGGATTGTCTACCTCGGTTGGCAGGGTGCTGTCCAAGTAGGCCCAAGCCTGTATTTTGAGCTCCTGCTCCAGGTCCACCTGATGCTGCTGCGGCTGGTTAGTAGTTTCCTCACTGCGCTGGTGAAGAAAGCTACTCATCATCGACTGCAGACTGAGGCAGCCGCTGCTGGTGGAGCTGCCACTGCTCCTACCACCCCACCCCTCCCCTGCTGCCATGGCAGCGTAACGCGAGCGCACAGGGCCCACAGTGTCTGAGGATGGACGTTGGCGCAGAAAGGCAGAGACCAACTGACTACATAGGTGGTTTTTATAGTACGTTATTTTGGCCTCCCTCTCAGCAGGTGTGAAAAAGGACACCATTTTTGAACGGTAGCGAGGGTCCAACAAGGTGGACAGCCAAAAGTCATCCCTCTGTCTGATGGTTATTATTCGGCTGTCGGTACGCAAGCAAGCGAGCATGCTATGGGCCATTTGTGCCAAGGAATGCGAGGGACTCCCTGCCTCCATCTCCACAGCATACTGCCACGGTGCGTCTGGGTCCTCTGTCTCCTCCTCCTCCTCCTCTACCAGATGCTCCTGCTCCTCCACTCCTGTCCGCTGAGTGGAAAAACCACCCATTTCACTCAATAATTCCTGAGCACAAATGTCCTCCTCTACCTCCTGCTCTTCTTCCTGTCCTGCCCCCACAGGGGTCATGTGGCGTTGAGATCTGTGCGCCACGTCTACCGCACCCTGACCAGCCATTGTTAACAGCATTTGTTCCAGGACGTGCAACAGAGGAATGACGTCGTTCATCCCATAGTCCTGCCGACTCACGAATAGCGTGGCCTCCTCAAAGGGCCTGAGCAAGCGGCAGGTGTCACGCATGAGCTGCCAATGGCTGACATCGAAGTTACACAGGGGAGTACCTTTATCCGCTTGTAACATCAGGAAATCGGTGATGGCCTTTTGCTGTTCGTAAAGGCGGTCTAACATGTGTAGGGTTGAATTCCACCTTGTTGCAACGTCGCAGATCAGGCGATGCTGTGCAATTCCGTTCTGCCGCTGCAGCTCAAGGAGGGTGTGCTTTGCGGTGTAGGAATGGCTGAAATGCATGCAAAGTTTACGTGACATTTTAAGGATGTCTTGCAGTGGGATGGTGGATTTTAGGAACCGCTTGACAACCATATTGAACACGTGAGCCATGCATGGCGCATGGCACAACCTTACTTGACGCAGAGCAGACACCATGTTCTTTCCGTTGTCGGTCAACATGGTTCCGATTTTCAGTTTGCGCGGAGACAGCCATCTGTCGATTTCTCTGTTCATTACCCTGAGAAGTTCCTCCCCTGTGTGACTACGTTCCCCTGGACCTGGCAGCAGCATGAGGAGGCGGTATAGGGGCCCATGGCAGATTAGGGGCCTGGCAGCAGCTATAGGAGGCCCGTAATCTGCCAGCACCCTATGTCAAAAAATTCAACACACCAGCAGTGTGAGGAGACCTGAAAGTGTCACATGGTAGAGTGTGGCGATGGAGACAGCAGCAATGGGAGGCCGTACAAGTACCCATGACAGACTCTGGACTTGGCAGCAGCATGAGGAGGCGGTATATAGGGGCCCATGGCAGATTAGGGGCCTGGCAGCAGCTATGGGAGGCCCGTAATCTGCCAGCACCCTATGTCAAAAAATTCAACACACCAGCAGTGTGAGGAGACCTGAAAGTGGCACATGGCATGAGAGACTGTGGACCTGGCAGCAGCATGAGGAGGCGGTATAGGGGCCCATGGCAGATTAGGGGCCTGGCAGCAGCTATGGGAGGCCCGTAATCTGCCAGCACCCTATGTCAAAAAATTCAACACACCAGCAGTGTGTGAGGAGACCTGAAAGTGGCACATGGCAGAGTGTGGCGATGGAGACAGCAGCAATGGGAGGCCGTACAGGGACCCATGACAGACTCTGGACCTGGCAGCAGCATGAGGAGGCGGTATATAGGGGCCCATGGCAGATTAGGGGCCTGGCAGCAGCTATGGGAAGCCCGTAATCTGCCAGCACCCTATGTCAAAAAATTGAACACAACAGCAGTGTGTGAGGAGACCTGAAAGTGGCACATGGCAGAGTGTGGCGATGGAGACAGCAGCAATGGGAGGCCGTACAGGGACCCATGACAGACTCTGGACCTGGCAGCAGCATGAGGAGGCGGTATATAGGTGCCTATGGCAGATTAGGGGCCTGGCAGCAGCTATAGGAGGCCCGTAATCTGCCAGCACCCTATGTCAAAAAATTCAACACACCAGCAGTGTGAGGAGACCTGAAAGTGGCACATGGCAGAGTGTGGCGATGAAGACAGCAGCAATGGGAGGCCGTACAGGGACCCATGACAGACTCTGGACTTGGCAGCAGCATGAGGAGGCGGTATATAGGGGCCCATGGCAGATTAGGGGCCTGGCAGCAGCTATGGGAGGCCCGTAATCTGCCAGCACCCTATGTCAAAAAATTCAACACACCAGCAGTGTGAGGAGACCTGAAAGTGGCACATGGCATGAGAGACTGTGGACCTGGCAGCAGCATGAGGAGGCGGTATAGGGGCCCATGGCAGATTAGGGGCCTGGCAGCAGCTATGGGAGGCCCGTAATCTGCCAGCACCCTATGTCAAAAAATTCAACACACCAGCAGTGTGTGAGGAGACCTGAAAGTGGCACATGGCAGAGTGTGGCGATGGAGACAGCAGCAATGGGAGGCCGTACAGGGACCCATGACAGACTCTGGACCTGGCAGCAGCATGAGGAGGCGGTATATAGGGGCCCATGGCAGATTAGGGGCCTGGCAGCAGCTATGGGAGGCCCGTAATCTGCCAGCACCCTATGTCAAACAATTGAACACAACAGCAGTGTGTGAGGAGACCTGAAAGTGGCACATGGCAGAGTGTGGCGATGGAGACAGCAGCAATGGGAGGCCGTACAGGGACCCATGAGAGACTCTGGACTTGGCAGCAGCATGAGGAGGCGGTATATAGGGGCCTATGGCAGATTAGGGGCCTGGCAGCAGCTATAGGAGGCCCGTAATCTGCCAGCACCCTATGTCAAAAAATTCAACACACCAGCAGTGTGTGAGGAGACCTGAAAGTGGCACATGGCAGAGTGTGGCGATGGAGACAGCAGCAATGGGAGGCCGTACAGGGACCCATGAGAGACTCTGGACTTGGCAGCAGCATGAGGAGGCGGTATATAGGGGCCCATGGCAGATTAGGGGCCTGGCAGCAGCTTTGGGAGGCCCGTAATCTGCCAGCACCCTATGTCAAAAAATTGAACACACCAGCAGTGTGAGGAGACCTGAAAGTGGCACATGGCATGAGAGACTGTGGACCTGGCAGCAGCATGAGGAGGCGGTATAGGGGCCCATGGCAGATTAGGGGCCTGGCAGCAGCTATGGGAGGCCCGTAATCTGCCAGCACCCTATGTCAAAAAATTCAACACACCAGCAGTGTGTGAGGAGACCTGAAAGTGGCACATGGCAGATTGTGGCGATGGAGACAACCCACCGACTGTTTTGCTCGCTGCCAAGCTGCCACCCTCTTCTCCTGATGATGCAGAAGCAATAGCCTGATGACGACGAGGCTGCCAAGTGCGATCAGCCTCATCATCATCAATTAGGGTCTCCGCCTCACTACTAGCCCCCTCGGCTGCGTGTGGGTCAGGAGACAGACCTGTCTCTACACCGGCTACCGAGCCACTCTCCTCGCCACTACTTCTTCGCCTGGCTGCTGAAGAGGCGGATGTCTCCCCCCGTTCCTGACCGCCCTCTGTTAGCTCTTCCTCACTGTACTGGATGACACCGGGAGCACTAGCCTCTGGCTGCGAATAGTGCTGCCTCGACCCCTTCCTCTGCTGCCACGTCTGCTCGCTCCTAAAACATTGCCTCCTCTGCCACTCCTCTGCATGTTGTCTGACATACTCTTTAATTAAACGATTCTGTGTCCCTGAGTAACAATTCTGTGTCCCTGAGTAACGTTTCTGTGGCCCTAAGTAACAGTTCTGTGGCCCTAAGTAACAGTTCTGTGGCCCTCAGTAACAATTCTGTGTCTGTCCCTGAGTAACAATTCTGTGTCCCTCAGTAACAATTCTGTGTCCCTCAGTAACAATTCTGTGTCTGTCCCTGAGTAACAATTCTGTGTCCCTCAGTAACAATTCTGTGTCCCTCAGTAACAATTCTGTGTCCCTGAGTAACAATTCTGTGTCCCTGAGTAACGTTTCTGTGGCCCTAAGTAACAGTTCTGTGGCCCTAAGTAACAGTTCTGTGGCCCTCAGTAACAATTTTGTGTCTGTCCCTGAGTAACAATTCTGTGTCCCTCAGTAACAATTATGTGTCCCTCAGTAACAATTCTGTGTCCCTGAGTAACAATTCTGTGGCCCTCAGTAACAATTCTGTGTCCCTCAGTAACAATTCTGTGTCCCTGAGTAACAATTCTGTGTCTGTCCCTGAGTAATAATTCTGTGTCTGTCCCTGAGTAACGTTTCTGTGGCCCTAAGTAACGGTTCTGTGGCCCTCAGTAACAATTCTGTGTCCCTGAGTAACAATTCTGTGTCTGTCCCTGAGTAACAATTCTGTGTCCCTAAGTAACGGTTCTGTGGCCCTCAGTAACAATTCTGTGTCCCTCAGTAACAATTCTGTGTCTGTCCCTGAGTAACAATTCTGTGGCCCTAACTAACGTTTCTGTGGCCCTAAGTAACAGTTCTGTGGCCCTCAGTAACAATTCTGTGTCCCTGAGTAACGTTTCTGTGGCCCTAAGTAACAATTCTGTGGCCCTCAGTAACAATTCTGTGTCTGTCCCTGAGTAACAATTCTTTGGCCCTAAGTAACGGTTCTGTGGCCCTCAGTAACAATTCTGTGTCTCTGAGTAATGTTTCTGTGGCCCTCAGTAACAATTCTGTGGCCCTCAGTAACAATTCTGTGTCTGTCCCTGAGTAACAATTCTGTGGCCCTAAGTAACGGTTCTGTGGCCCTCAGTAACAATTCTGTGTCCCTCAGTAACAATTCTGTGGCCCTCAGTAACAATTCTGTGTCTGTCCCTGAGTAACAATTCTGTGGCCCTAAGTAACGGTTCTGTGGCCCTCAGTAACAATTCTGTGTCCCTCAGTAACAATTCTGTGGCCCTAAGTAACGGTTCTGTGGCCCTCAGTAACAATTCTGTGTCCCTGAGTAACAATTCTGTGGCCCTAAGTAACAGTTCTGTGTCCCTCAGTAACAATTCTGTGTCCCTCAGTAACAATTCTGTGTCTGTCCCTGAGTAACAATTCTGTGGCCCTAACTAACGTTTCTGTGGCCCTAAGTAACAGTTCTGTGGCCCTCAGTAACAATTCTGTGTCCCTGAATAACGTTTATGTTGCCCTAAGTAACGGTTCTGTGGCCCTCAGTAACAATTCTGTGTCCCTGATTAACGTTTCTGTGGCCCTAAGTAACGGTTCTGTGGCCCTCAGTAACAATTCTGTGTCCCTCAGTAACAATTCTGTGTCTGTCCCTGAGTAACAATTCTGTGGCCCTAAGTAACGGTTCTGTGGCCCTCAGTAACAAATCTGTGTCCCTGAGTAACGTTTCTGTGGCCCTAAGTAACGGTTCTGTGGCCCTCAGTAACAATTCTGTGTCCCTGAGTAACGTTTCTGTGGCCCTAAGTAACGGTTCTGTGGCCCTCAGTAACAATTCTGTGTCCCTGAGTAACGTTTCTGTGGCCCTAAGTAACGGTTCTGTGGCCCTCAGTAACAATTCTGTGTCCCTCAGTAACAATTCTGTGTCTGTCCCTGAGTAACAATTCTGTGGCCCTAAGTAACAGTTCTGTGGCCCTCTGTAACAATTCTGTGTCCCTGAGTAACGTTTCTGTGGCCCTAAGTAACAATTCTGCGGCCCTCAGTAACAATTCTGTGTCTGTCCCTGAGTAACAATTCTGTGTCCCTAACTAACGTTTCTGTGGCCCTAAGTAACAGTTATGTGGCCCTCAGTAACAATTCTGTGTCCCTGAGTAACGTTTCTGTGGCCCTAAGTAACAATTCTGTGTCCCTGAGTAACAATTCTGTGGCCCTAAGTAACGGTTCTGTGGCCCTCAGTAACAATTCTGTGTCCCTGAGTAACAATTCTGTGGCCCTAAGTAACGGTTCTGTGGCCCTCAGTAACAATTCTGTGTCCCTGAGTAACAATTCTGTGTCTGTCCCTGAGTAACAATTCTGTGGCCCTAAGTAACGGTTCTGTGGCCCTCAGTAACAATTCTGTGTCCCTGAGTAACAATTCTGTGGCCCTAAGTAACGGTTCTGTGGCCCTCAGTAACAATTCTGTGGCCCTCAGTAACAATTCTGTGTCTATCCGAGTAACAATTCTGTGGCCCTAACTAACGTTTCTGTGGCCCTAAGTAACAGTTCTGTGGCCCTCAGTAACAATTCTGTGTCCCTGAGTAACAATTCTGTGGCCCTAAGTAACAATTCTGTGGCCCTCAGTAACAATTCTGTGTCTGTCCCTGAGTAACAATTCTGTGGCCCTAACTAACGTTTCTGTGGCCCTAAGTAACAGTTCTGTGGCCCTCAGTAACAATTCTGTGTCTGTCCCTGAGTAACAATTCTGTGGCCCTAACTAACGTTTCTGTGGCCCTAAGTAACAATTCTCTGGCACTCAGTAACAATTCTGTCTGTCCCTGAGTAACAATTCTGTGGCCCTAACTAACGTTTCTGTGGCCCTAAGTAACAGTTCTGTTGCCCTCAGTAACAATTCTGTGTCTGTCCCTGAGTAACAATTCTGTGGCCCTAACTAACGTTTCTGTGGCCCTAAGTAACAATTCTCTGGCACTCAGTAACAATTCTGTCTGTCCCTGAGTAACAATTCTGTGGCCCTAATAACGTTTCTGTGGCCCTAAGTAACAGTTCTGTGGCCCTCAGTAACAATTCTGTGTCTGTCCCTGAGTAACAATTCTGTGGCCCTAACTAACGTTTCTGTGGCCCTAAGTAACAATTCTCTGGCACTCAGTAACAATTCTGTCTGTCCCTGAGTAACAATTCTGTGGCCCTAACTAGCATTTCTTTGGCCCTAAGTAACGATTCTGTGGCCCTCATTAACAATTCTGTGTCCCTGAGTAATGTTTCTCTGTCCCTGAGTAATGCTTCTCTGTCCCTAAGTAACGTTTCTCTGTCCCCAAGTAACGTTTCTGTGGCCCTAACTCTGTCCCTAATACAGAGCGGTCTGCCTCTCTTGAATGACTGGAGGCAAATGAAGAATTCTAAAATGGCCGCTATTTATAGCTCGACCATTACACAGTGCTGACTGGCTGGCTGATGATTGGCTAATGCAATCACATGTCATTAAAGAATGCATTATGGGTCAGCGCGCCTTGTCTGCGCGCCTTCCCAGACATCCCCGCTCCGTCGCCGCACATGTCCGCCGCCATTTTAGGAAAAATTTTGATTCGCGCGTCCGAAGTAGGCTATTTTTCGGATTCGACGCGAATCGAAAATTTTCCAATATTCGACTCGAATTCCACTTCGCCTACTTTGATTCGCTCATCTCTAAGTAGGATGTCTATCAGATATTCATTGTGAAGATTCAAGCTAACCTCTGTTCTGGTGTTATGTTTCTCCAGGGCCAGTACGAGAAAGTACGAGAAACCTCCCCAGTGGAGACCCAAAACAAGTATGCAGATCAGAAGTTCCACATTACTTTAAATGTATTTGCTGTGTGCTTGTTCACTGTTGGTAACTCATAAAATACTGTATATAAGCCAGAACAGCCAGTCACTTCAGGATTCCTAGAAGGATGTCTATGATAAAAGTTTTGAATGTTGTTGGTAGGAGATGCTGAATCCACCCTTAGTTCATTTTCAAAGTCTAGCATGGAGTCTATGCTGTAGAATGCAATAGCTCTTGTTAGGTAGTTTTTAAACATAAGGGCTTTAATAAGCACCACAGCCATGCTCCAGATGTTGGAAAAAATAATGATTTTAGAGTCTAGAAACATTTATTTTATAATAAAAACCCAAGGTAAGCAAACCAACTCACTTCTGGAGTTATAAACTATGTCCTTCATTAGGGCTTAAAGTGTTAGTTGGGATGAAAGTGGTGGTCTCAGTTTTGGTGGGTTCCAGTCTTAAATTGCTCCTTTATCTAAGACAGGCACTAGCAGCTGGCTATGCCCCCCAATAACCAGCTGCTAAAACCTGCTGTAAACCTTGCCAAACACAGCCAAATAATGGCTAGCCTTCCTCCTCGATCTAATTTACTAAACAGTTACAATATTAGAAAGTTCATGACTATTACTAATAACACTAATAACCCGGCTACATCCCAACTCCTCCACTTAACCTCTTCTTTTGCGCTAGCACAGTGCATACAGTCCACTGCTCACTCCGACGGGAACACCCTGGATCTTGTTTTCTCTCATCTCTGCACTCCCCACAACCTCACTAACACCCCCTTTCTTCTCTCGGACCACAACCTTATTACCTTTTCCGTTTCCTTGTCCTCACACACCTATTCCCCCAAATGCAAACTATCACCAGCAGAAACCTCAGCAACTTGAACCCTGCCCCTTTCCACTCTGCAACTGACCAACTGTACGACAGTATCCTTCCCCTGTCCTGCCCTGACCGAGTCACTACTTTTTATAACAACTCGCTGTCAGCCGCTCTAGACTCGCTAGCGCCTCTAACCACAAGAAGCATTAGATTCCGACCGCTTCAACCCTGGCAGACTGACCATACCAAAAATCTCAAATGACGCAGTCGTGCGCAGGAGTGACTATGGCGCAAAACCAGATCCCAACAAACGTTCACCCGATATAAATCCACCTTCCTCACTTACACCTCCTCCCTCCAAGCTGCCAAGCAAGCCTACTTTGTGGCCCTCATCAATACCCTCTCCTCCAGTTCTCGCCGGCTCATCTCTACTTTTAACTCCCCCACCTCCACCCAGTACTTCACTCACCGCCCACGAGATTGCCAATCACTTCAAAAACAAGATCAACGCAATTCGTAGGGACATCGCCACTGCTCAGACGTCCATCCCTCACACGAAAACCCCCTCAACTCCCCTCTCCTTCAACCTCGCCACTATCCAGACCCCTACCCCCCCTAGCACTCCTCACACTAAAACCCCCTCAACACTCCACTCCTTCGACCTTACTACCACTGAAGAAGTCACTTAGGTCTTCTCTGAAGCCCGCCTCACCTCCTGCCCCCTTGACCCTGTCTCCTCACAACTCCTACGGACATCCTCCCCCTCCATCCTACACTCCCTCACTCACATCTTTAATCTCTCCCTCTCTGTTGGCGCCTTCCCCTCCCCTCTAAAGCACGCGCACATCACTCCCATACTTAAAAAACCCTCCCTGGATCCCACTGACCTGAACAACCTTAGACCCATCTCCCTGCTGCCATTTACATCCAAACTCCTTGAGTGCTTAGTCTATGACTGCTTGAGTTCCCACCTCACCGACAACAACCTCCTTGATCCCCTACAGTCTGGCTTCGATCCCCTACAGTCTGGCTTCCGTCCCCTACACTCCACCGAAACTGCCCTACTCAAACTCACCAACGACCTGCTAATTGCCAAAGCCAATGGACACTATTCAGTGCTCCTACTCCTCAACCTCTCCACGGCTTTCGACATGGTTGACCATCCCTCCTCCTCAAAAAACGACACTCTCTCGGCCTCAGAGACTCCGCTCTCTCCTGGCTCTCTTCCTATCTATCGCAGCGCTCCTTCAGTGTCACCTATAACGCTACCACCTCCCCCTCACTCCCCCTCTCTGTTGGGGTCCCTCAAGGTTCTGTTCTCAGGCCCCTTCTCTTCTCCATCTACACTTCCTCCCTTGGCCAACTGATACACTCTCACGGCTTCAACTACCATTTCTATGCCGATGACACCCAAATCTATTTCTCCACCCCTCGCCTCACCCTTGCAGTCTCTTCCCGAATCACTTGCCTACTGAACGACATATCAGATTGGATGTCACTCCACTTCCTCAAACTAAACCTTTCCAAAACCAAGCTCCTAGTTTTCCCCCCTCCTGACTTCTCCATCACGTCCAGCAATGCCACCATCAGTCCCACCCCGCAGGCCAGAGTACTAGGTGTCATCCTAGACTCCAACCTGTCTTTCCAACCCCAGGTCCAATCACTGACAAACTACGTCTGTTCCTAACCCCGGAAACTACTAAGCAACTCATCCACTCCCTTATCATATCACGACTTGACTACTGTAACTCCCTCCTCATCGGCTTACCTCATCGCAGGCTATCCCCGCTTCAGTCTATCCTGAATACTGCGGCCAGACTCATCCACCTTACTAACCGCTCCGTATCTGCCACCCCCCTCTGCCAATCCCTCCACTGGCTTCCGATTGCCCAATGGATTAAATTCAAAATGCTAACCTTGACGTACAAAGCTGTTCATAACACTGCCCCAAACTACATCACCGACCTGATATCCAAATACCACCCTAAACGTACTCTCCGCTCCTCACAAGACCTCCTACTCTCTAGTTCCCTGGTCTCCTCCTCCCATGCCCATCTCCAGGACTTCTCCAGGGCTTTCCCCATCCTCTGGAACTCCCTACCCCAATCCATCAGACTATTACCTACCCTCCTCTCCTTTAGACGCACCCTGAAGACCCATCTCTTCAGGGAAGCCTACCCCGCCCTCAGCTAATTGCCGATCTCCTCCACTCTTCCTACCACTCCATCCCCCACAGCTATCTCCTCCTGTACCACTATCCGCCCCCTCCTTGATTGTAAGCTCCAAGGAGCAGGGCCCTCGATCCTCTCCTGTATCGAATTGCATTGTTACTGTACTGTCTCGTGTACTGTCTCCCATTGTAGTGTACAGCGCTGAGCAAACCGTTGGCGCTATATAAATACTGTATAATAATATTAAATTGCCAATGACAGTTATTGCAGACATTGAAACCAATTTTTTTATTTATTTTTAGAAATGTGCAATACCTTTATTATTATTATTATTATTATACAGGATTTATATAGTGCCAACAGTTTGCTCAACACTTTACAATATAACGGGAGACAATACAGCAACAATACAGTTCAATACAAGAGGGATAGGAGGACCCTGCTCCTTGGAGCTTACAATCTAGGAGATAAGATTTGAAATTTGTGTTTTAGAAATCTGTGTGATGGAAATTTGTACAAGCTGATAAAGCACGTATACAAATATATATGATCATTTGTAGCATAGCTAAAATCCACTGTGGTTATATATAGGGGTCAAGCAGCCAAGTCATTGATAGATTTGGTTACATAGTACAACTAAAGGAAATGTTTTTAAATTTCAGAATAAGAGAGGCTTTTTTTCCATTTGTGTTCCATTGGGAAGGTTTCCCGTCACTTTCTGTCCCATAGCCAAAACAGAAAGTGAAAGGAAATCCCTTGTCCCTATTGGACTATTTCCCCTTTATTCCTGTATTGATGACCACTCAAAATTTGGATTTTTTTTTCTCAACTTTAACTTTTGGTGATATTGGGCACCAGGACAAATAGAAAAAGCTTATCTTACTAACGTGGATACACACAGCAATAACAAGGAGACATGTATTCTAATCCCTCTCCATTCAACCAAAAAACTATGAAAAAAAAAAACTATTTTCCAGTGGTTATTCTTTAATATACCCACTCTTGATATATCTGGAAAAGATTCTAGACCATGTGAGGAGACATAGATGACTGCTTGAATTAAAGGAATCAATCAGGTTCTGTACTTGGCATTGATATGTGATCAGCCAGAGGAGATTAGTCAGGCCTCCTGCACATGTGTGGACAGGGGGTGGTAAGAACAGATGGTTGAGTCACAGTTTTGCTGTCCACCCGCCTAAAATTGACATGCAACTAAAGAGGGATGTACACATGCCGCAGTTGCTATGCTTTGTGTCAGCAAAGAAAACGACTAGGCATTTCAAAGGAAAAAGGATCCTGAATGCCTGAAAGATGCTGCTTGGTTGCTTTCTGAAAACTGATCCACTGCAAATCACTTTTCATAGAAGGCTGTCGTGTGAACCTAGCCTCACAGTAGCATATAGGAGCCCAAATGATATGGGTCTCAAACAGGGGCGGACCGACAACTCATGGGGCCCCCGGGCAATAGTGGATCATGGGCCCTTGTGTCCTTGCCCAAACTCAAAAAAGCCTCTGAAAAAGGTACCAGGGGCATCTCATGGGGCCCCCTACTGACCCCAGGCCCTTGGCCAGTGCCTGAGTTTCCAAATGGTCAGTCCGCCCCTGGTCTCAAACCCAAAGGCCCTTTTTACTGCAAATATGGAATTTAATGACAGAAGAAACCTTTACTTTGTTTCTTTTTTTAATTTCTTTTTTTTTATCTTAAAGCAAAAAGGCAAATGGCAATATACAATTATACACATCACTGGCTAAAGAATGTCAGCTCAACCTTGTTAACATTTCGAAAAATTTGTACCTTCTTAACAGACAACACCACAAAACAACGAATTCACTCCCTGGTTATCTGCTGTCTTGACTATTTCAATTCCTTTCTCAATGGTCTACCTCTACACATGCTATCCCCACTTCAGTCTACCATGAATGCTGCTGCCAGACTCATCGACTTTACTATCTGACCCCCTCTGTGCCAATCCCTCTACTAGTTTCCACTAGCCCAATGTAAAAATATTAAAATACTAACTGCAACATACAGTACAAAGCCATCAACAGTTCTACCCTCAGCTACATCACCAACCTCATCTTGAAATTTCATCCAAACCATTCTCTCTGCACCTTCCAAGACCTACTGCTCTAGCTCCCTTGTCACCTCTTCCCATGCTTGCCTTCAGGACTTTTCCAGAGCCTCTCCCATCCTCTGAAACTCCCTACCCCAATCTGTCTGGTTATTGTAGATCTTTGAAATCCCATCTATTCAGAGAAGCCTACCCTGCCTTCATCTATAAACTGTACTTCGACCATTTCTATCTGTCTGTCCCCAGAAAATGTACATTTTGTTCCACTTCCCCCTTCCAAAAATAAATAAAAGTTTGCAGCTACAAAAACTGTAGCTGCTGACTTTTAAAATACAAACTCTCACCTGTACCTCAGTCCAGCGGTGTCCTCACCACGGCTGGTTTCTTCTCTCCCTGGCGCCAGTATCTTCAGTGACAGCAGCTGTGAGAGCTGCGCTTTGTGAATGGCCCCGTAGTCATCTGGGACCTGTCACATGTCCCAGAAGACTACGGGGAGGGAGGGGGGAGGACGTCTTCTGCTTCCGTTCACCTAGGCGATCGCAGTGGAAGTGGGAGCAGGTACCTGTCAAATTCGGGTACCTGCTCCCCAAAGGTGCCAATAGTTAATGGGAAGCAGGGGACAAAAAGGCTTAAAGCGGAACTTCCCCTTTTGGGTGGAGCTCCACTTTAAACTCCATGAGCAGGGCCCTCTTAATCGTCCTGTATGGAACTATATTGCAACTGTACTGTCTTTCTTTATATTGAGAAGTGTAGCACAAACTGATGGTGCTATATAAATCATCAATATAATAATAATAATTCAAAAGAAACATAAAATGTATTTGCCTTGATGCTTTGTATTCATCGACATTCGGCTTCTTTGAGGCTATGTTCGAAAAACATTTGCCTGCAGAGGTGGCCTCACTTAAATTCAGAGATTTATTGTCAGACTAAAAGACATTTTATATCTGCTCCAATTACCTACCATTCTATCATCTTTATCTCCAACTCCCACATTTACTCTGTAGTAATTTTTAACCAATATGTCAAAAATAATAAAATGCTCCCAGGTTTGGACATGTCTTAACTTGCCCATCATGTATTTGATGAAATACTCTTGGACCCTTGGAATCCATGGAATCATTTTCTAAATAACTGTTATTTGAAATAAAAAAACGAAACAAAAATGTATTACGGGAAGGAACGGGAACCATTGTATTGTGTCCGAAAGATAGACTGTGTTAAGCTAAGCAAATACACATTTGTTAGCCCTAACCTAAACTAATTATAATTTTTTTTCGGCTCAGCGAGATTCCCACTTTCGGCTTGTACAGTATGTTTTGTCTTTGTCATCATAAAGCCGGTCACAGATGATATACAAAAACAAGTCACAGTGCTATTTTTCTAACAGGAACAAGCTCCAACATGAAAACTGACTCTCCATCATTTCCGCCCTCCTCCCAAAACAAAACTTTATTTAGCTAAGGATCCACAGTCCCAATTGCTAAAAAGCCCATGTTTACCAAACACCTGGGGTGTTTGCTTACAAATGCAGGCAATCATTTGAGATGCTCCCCATGTTGTTTTAAATCCCCTCCTTTGTAACCCAGTGGGATTAAAATCCTGCAGAGAGCAAAAAAAGGAAGAAAGGAAGAAAAGAGACGACAGAAGGGGAAAGAAAAACTTCTCAGCATGGGTTCTCCAGTGCTATCATGTGCCATTGGTTTAACCTACTACAGTATGTATTGCCCAGGACAGGAATCTGTTATGTGTACGATTGCCTCAGAGTAGGAAATATTGGCTTTTAGTTACAGTTTAGTGAGCCTTAATCTTTTTTTTTCGTAATCAGGTTAACTAGTTTCTACAGGGAGCTCCTACAGTTCAATTCACAATTAAATAGTCTGAATCTGATTCATTATCCTTCGATAAATATGTTCAACAAACAATGTGGTGTCTGTCTAGCAAATGCTTTGAATTTAAACTGGCCATAAATTTGAAGATTTCTAAAAAGACTTTTATACAAACATTTGTATGAAAATTCTGATTAGTACATTCGATGACCTAAAGCCTAAAGTTTAGGTGAAACTTTTTTCTGGAACTGCTTCAGCACTATAGGACGTACCCGTATGTCCTCCAGTTGAAGAGGGGATACCGAGGCCATGATTGCAGCTGCATCCATGCTATCACAAGGGATGGTATTCATCCCTTACGATAGCAATAAAGTTAATTTTAAAAAAATGAAAGAGAAAGTGAAAAAAATGTTTTAAATAAAATAAATAATAATAATAAAAAATAAATTTAAAGCGACTCCTCCTCTCCGTGATTATGCACAAAGGCAAACACACATGTAGGATTCGCACACCTATGTAAATGGTGATCACATTACACAAGTGAGGCATTACTGCAAACGTTATAGCAAGAGCAATAATTCTAGCACCAAACCTCCTGTGTAACTCTAAACTGGTAACCTGTAAAGGCTTTGAAGTGTTGTCTATGGAGATTTTCAAAGTGGTTCTAAAGGTTGAAGGTTATTTACTTTCATGCATTCTATGCCTGAAGGTAAAAAAATCCTTTAGTATGCAACTGCCTCAACCCCCCCATAACCAACCTGAGCATGATCGCGATCCAGCCATGGCCACAAGAGCAGCTGCTCTCCCGAGTTTCTGCCTTCTCATTGGCTGAGAGACAGCAGCAAGAGCCATTGGCTCCTGCTGCTGTCAATCACAGCCAGTGAGGCAGGGAGTGGGGCTCAGGAATGAGCATGCACGAGTGCTCCTATAGCAAGCCACTTGCTAATTCAGAGAAGAGGAGGAGCCAGGAGCACCAGCAGGGGACCTGAGAAGAGGAGGATTGGGGCTGATCTGTGCAAAATCATTGCACAGAGCAGGTAAGTATAACATGTTTGTTATTTAAAAAAAAAAAATAACCTTTAGACCCGGTTCACACCGCATGTGATTTGTACAGGAATCACATCGCATTCCTGTGCAAATCAAATGCGATTCTGTGTGGTGTTATTTAAGCCATTCATTTTGCATGGCTCAAATCGTAGCGCATTTGCACCAAAATGGTTCCAGACCCTTTTTTTGGCCGCACCTGTACACCCATGCAATCTGATTTCGGTCAATCGCACTGCATTTGGGAGCTGTTTTGGGGTGTCTTTAACCTCCTCGGCGGTATGATTATTTCCGATTTTTTTGTGCTGAAAGCGGTACCATTGTTTTGCATGGAAATATGTAGTTTTTTATTGTAGGCTGTAATTTTTAGGAATAACTCACTGAAATCTGTCCGAACAAGAGTCTAGTAAGCATCCCGGGTATGATAAAATTTGAAACACGAAATCATAAATTATAATTTAATAAATAATCATAAAAAATAATAATATAATAATAATAAATTTAATTCAATAATATAATCAAACCAAAAACACTGAAATTTGAAATACAGAAGCAAATTCGCACATCGCTGAGCAAAGTCGCAAAATCGTTTTCAGTGTCTGATGACGAATTTCCCCACGAATCATCACTCAATTCTGCAAGTGGTTCTGATTTACTATCGCTGTTCTCTAGCTGGTCTAAAACCGCTTTTGACGTAAAGGGACACTTTTTGGACGCCATGGACTTTTCTAAGTTTCCAGGCAGAAAGAACAGTCAAAATGCAGGCAGGGCACAGGACAAAGCAGTAGGGACAAAATGTATGTGAAATGCATTGAAACAGCAATGTTTTACTATGTAATAATCATTTAAAAAAAAATGAAATTTTTTAAAAATTTCAAATTTGTCGCCGGTACCGGAGCCCGTACGTCCCAACGTCACAGGGACCGGAACACGGAAGCCGGATGCCGGCATCGGCCGGAGGAGATAGCCGGGGACGCTGCAGGGGACACATCGTGGGAGCGAAGGACAAGGTAAGTGCTGCAGGGACTCCCTGAGCAACGCCGTGTGGTAAGCCCGAGTGTAGCTGGGGGTTACCGCTCTTGGTACTCAAATTTTACCCCGAGCTACACTCGGGAATACCGCTAAGGAGGTTAATGTAGCATGGATCCCCGTACAACAGGGGTACTGAATTAAAATTCACGGAGGTCCAATTGGTAACATTTTCTTTCTGCAGAGGTCCGAATCTCATTTTTCTTCTATTACTCAGGTCTTTCATATCACAGCCCCTAATTAATGTCCTCAGTCCCCCCTTTCCCATCACAGCCCCCTGTACATCACAATTCCCTTTCACGTTAGAGCTCCCCCAACATTATAGCCCTGCTTACATCACATTTCCCCTTCACATCGCAGTCCCCCTTTCAATCACAAACCTCCACATCACAGTTTCCCCCCTCCTGACATCACAGACCCTTGATATCACAGCTCCCTCCTCTCACATCACAGCCCCCTAGTATTACAGCTCCCCCCTCTCGCATCACAACTCCCCCCATCACAGCCCCCCATTTCACAGCTTCCTCCACCCTCACTTCACAGCCCCCCATATCACCACTACCTCCTCTCACTTCACAGTCCCCCATATTACAACTCCACCCTCAAAGCCCCCCCACTTCACAGCACCCTCTCACTTCACAGCCCCCATATCACAGGTCCCCCTCTCACTTCACTACCCCCCATATCACAGCCCCCCCCTAACAGCCCCCCATATCACAGCTTTCCTCTTTCACAGCCCCCCACATTGCAGCTCCCCTACATCACAGCTCCCCCATATCACAGTTCTCCCTCTCACAGCCCCCCCAGATCACAGATCCCCCCTCTGACATCACAACCCCCTCCCCACCATAATCTTCCACCTACCTTAACTCAGCATTGTGGAAGGCGGGAGGAATGGCAGGGTGGACTCCTGTTCTGCATGTACCGACTTGCCGCATCGCCACCGCTGAAATCAGAGCAGGGAGGAGGGCAGGAGGCACAGAAGGTCTCCACTGAGGGTGGGAGCTGCACAACTCTTCTTGTTGAACGCAAGTGACCCACTTGTGAATATGAAAGGTTGACTCCCCTCCCCCACTCCCCCTGTAGACCTGCAGTGCCTCCCACGAGTTCAGTGATGGTGGCAGCAAGCCAGTACATTCAGAAGAGGAGTCCTTCCTTTCATTCCTCCTGCCCTCTTCCCTGCTGTGACTTCAATAGCAGCAGTGACTACATCGGTGGCAGGCAATTAAATACAGAATAGGAGTCCACCCTGCCATTCCTCCCAATTTCTAACAGCTGCAGTGGCAGGAGGAGAGGAGTCCACTCAGTCTGCTAAGCGATGTGGCTGCGGTCTGCACAGGACTGTCACTCGGTCCGTATTCAGTCCGTGGTTTACCATTTAGTGATACCTGCCATAGAAGATCGCATGAACGCTGTGCGATTTCACAGGATTCTGTTTGTTTCCCACATCGCATACTATATATGTGAACCTAGACTTAATATCACTTTAAGTAATGTAGTTTGTTGCTATTCCACGTGTAATTTTAAAGACTGACATGTTAGTTATCTATTTACTTGGCATAACATCATATTTCATATTTCACCAAAAATGGATATAATATTGTGTTATTGTGCATTAACATTCATTAAAGTATATTTTTTACAAACAAATGCGTTTGAAAAACCGCTGCACAAATACCATGTAACATTAACAATTGTAACAACCGCCATTTTATTCTCTAGGGCCTCTACTGGTGGTTTTAAATTTTCTAGCAAAAACATGCTGATTTTACATGAAAGAGAAAGGTGTCAGAATTGGCCTAGTAGGCAAGTGGGTAAATCAGCACAAGGGTCTTTACTTACATTTAATGCAAAGTGGCAGCTGTCATAATTTGTCTCAAATGAAAACTTTCTAACATTCATTACAGCCCAAATTTAGGTAAATATTTTTTTTCAAAAAATCAGCACAAGGGACAGTACTTACATTTAATGCAAAGTGTCCCTTGTGCTAGAGCCAGCAGATCATAGTGGGAATCCAAAGTATTCTGTCACCCTAATAATATACTGTAAGTACTGGACCTGTGGCAGGCACTAATCAAGAGTGCCTACTATGAAGGGCCCTTTCTGCTCCTCCTCCATCCATAAGCTGTACCATAGGTTTCATGAAAAGTGTTTTATGAATGGAGGATGGACAGATCAATGAAAAGTCCACCTCCTCCATTCATAGATTGGTTTTTATTGATGCAAACTTTAGCACAGCTTCTATGAATAGAAGAATAGTGAACAAAAAAGGGTGGGCTTAGTCGGCACTGCTAATGAGTGCCTGTTACAGGTCCGGTGCTCTTATTAACCCCCCAGCCATGGAAGATTACAGCTGTGAGGGTGTAGGAGGGGGCAGAGCACTTTGGATTTCCACTGTGACAGCCAGCATCAGCACAAGGGACAATTTCAGTAAAATTTAGGCACTGTCCGTAGTGCTGATTTAAAAAAAAAAAATCCACCTAAACTTGGGCTTTAACAAATGTTGATTGAAAGTATTTAAAAATGTGTTTGTTTTTATCATTTGATGAAGAAATGGACTTTCCCAAATGAAAACCACATACACTGTTAGAAATTTGTACGTCTGAGAAACATTTACAATCCCACTCCTTCTAATTTTCTTATCACTGCGATAGAAAATGAACATTGATTTGACCCAAATAACAATTTAAAAAAATGAAGGAACATTTTGAAAAGGATAGTTTTCTAGCAAAATTCTACCAGTACATAACCAGCTCTAAGATTATGGGGATCTGATCATTCACACGGCAGTCCTGCATGTTGTAAACCTTATGACAGAGAAATTTTCATGCAATTAGTTGTATTATGCAACAGGTTGGTAAACACGTTTTGTGATAGTCTCAAGCAATATAACCAAATCATTCAGGCATTGCTTTTAAGAATTAGAATGGCATGCAGCAAAACCAATCCTGAACCAAGGAGCAATTTTCATGCTACTATTTGTATTATGAAACCAATTTGTAAACCAGTCCTGAGCCAAGGATCTACACTTTTTTTCTTGTTCCATCTACCAAAACAAAATCATATTGCTAAGTTTTTGATCTCAGAGTGTGTGCAATTGTGACAGGGAACTTAGACTGTAAAGCTGGCCACACACGGATTGAATTTCATCCGTTGACTAATGAATAAGCAAAAATTCAATTCATGTTTGGTGTTGCCAACACCCTCTGGGTCTACAAACTTCAATCCAGAATTTCAAGTAGCCGGACAGAAAATTGTTGGCTCAACACTGCAGCCATTCAGATGCAGTTACTGTTCAGGCATACTGACAGCCTTGGCCTACAGCTATCAGAGTACAATAGCCAAGAAGGCTAGATTCACATCTATGCCATCAATTCACGCAGCGCTTTACACATATATTGTACATTCACATCAGTCCCTAACCCTCAAGGAGTGTACAATCTAAGGTCCTTAGCTCATACATACATATACATACTAAGGCCAATTTAGACAGGAGCCAATTAACCTACGAGCTTGTCGTTGGAGTGTGGGAGGAAATTGGAGTACCCAGAGGAAACCCACACAGGCACAGGGAGAACATGCAAACTTCAGGCAGGTAGTGCCAAGGTTGGGATTCGATCCGAGGACCCTAGTGCTGCCAGGTGGAAGTGCTAAGCACTTATAAAAACAAACAAAGAAACAGCGAGCGCTCAGGGATCCAATTAAATCAGCCGCAAAGGCACTAAAAAGGAACCCTAAACCTTACAGATAATACAAACAGAAACCAGTGCAGCGCTAAAAAATGACACAGTGTAAGACTGAAAAAATATTAAATAATAAATAATAATAATTAATGGTGATGATGATAATAAATCAATAATTGATAATAGTGATAGTAAATATAAGTGGATGAAGTGCTATGATTGGCGCAATAAAATATGTGCAACTGTGAAAGTCTTAAAGCAAAGAGTGTTCATAAGGTGATGAAGGAATGACACAATCCGGTCAGCATACAGTGTTGCAAATGAATCCTAATGCACAGGTGGTGTCAGATTTTTCCATGTGGCTTTATCCATGCGGGAGATTGATAAAAATGCGCACTCACCAGATGCGCATAATTAAAGCGCAATATGGTGAACGGTATATTAACCAAGAATCAGCAGGAAGCCCCCTTTAAATGGACCAGACAGACAGCGTGGGAAAAGGATCCCTCCTCTGGATATGAGACTCCTCTGCAACCACAATTCCACTGGGGTCCTCCAGCTCAATTTGAACACCGACTACACTGCGCCCTTCCGGTGCCAAGCTGTGAGTGGAATGTGCGACCACTTATAACCACCTATATAACTGTTCATTTATTATCAATGGCCCTTTATCCTGAACCAGTTATAATTACCGTAAGTCTTTATAGCTCTTCATGTTTCCTTCACACTAAGGTGTCCTTTTATCATTCAGAGGTAAACGACCACTGCTCAGTTCTCTGGCATTCACCATGAAATGGTGTAGATCACTTCTCCTAATGAGGAGAGAAGTGATCTACAAACGCTTTGAACTCTAGACAACAACTGCTGTTACTGTATTCTCATGAGATTACAGTAACAGATCAGTCAAACACACAGTTTACTAAGCAGTGGTAAATTACCGCTGCTTCGTTTGCGGCTCCCCCCCCCAACCTGCCCAACTTCCTTCAGTTGAAAAATTGAATGAGCCGGGAAGAAAATTTGTGGTCCGAACAGTGGCTGCGTCCAACTGACTAGTGATACGTCTATACTTTGATAGAGGTTCCAGTTAGGTAAATTCTACTTTTACAAATGTATATTAAATGAAAAAAATATCCAAACAGCAGCATTTATAGGCAATACTCTTTCCTTATGCAAATGCTTCACCTGCTTAAATTGTTTACAAAGTAATTAATTATTTACCAAGTATGATCCAATCAACATAATACTGATTAAAGCCTATTTATGAGAAATTCAATTAACAATTTGTAAACACATGGCCCTGTTTCCATTTCAAACAGAAAACTAACCCCTTGTATATTTCAAATGCAAATTTCACAACACTTGAATGAATGTCTGGCATGTGCTTGTAAAGCAGGCTTTAGATAGTGTGGTACCTAGACAGAAAATAAATTGGGGTTGATTTACTAAAAGAACAGAGACTGTTCACTTAGTGAAGTAAACATTTCCTTTTGAAAGTGTAAATCCACTTTTCAAAATAAATATTCACTAAGCTTAGGGAATAAATTAAAGCTGTGTTTACTTGAATCTTTAATCACATACAATCACAAATTTATATTTTTAATTTCCCTTGCACAAGATTGCTAATTCAAAGTGAACAAAACTTTAATTTTTTTTACTAAACTAAGTGAATATATTTTTTGATAAGTGACTAGTGTCTATGCCTTTAGTAAATTAACCTGAATAATGTTGGGGCTCCAAAGAAAATGGTATTTCTACACCTACAAATTTTTTTTTATTGCAATCTGCTGAAATATGCTGAAAGGGGACAAAAGAGTAATGATGGAGAGAAGTAGTAAAAGTGAACGAAGGAAGGTCTATGTTAAGGATTAAGATCAGAGATTAGGGTAGAATATATCTAAAGCTGTAACATTTTAAATACATTTTTAGATAGTGTAAATAATGGTTGAAACCCTCAAAAAAATAAGTGCCGTGCTAAATGAATGTATGATAAAAATAAATGTATGATAATAATAATAGTGATAATAATAATAAAAAAGTCCAAATAAATGAACATATGTTGAACTCCCGCTGAAAGCTGTAATAATCCATAAGTGACAATCTGTGCAGATATTGGTGCAATAGCAGCAATAATACTTCAGTGATGGTTCTCCAGAACAGTGGGGTAAGAATAAGCACTCACCAGATGCGTAATGTATATACGCATTAAATCAGACAGTGGAGGTCCCCTTTAGGAATCGGATGTAGCCAAGCCAAGGATAATACTCCCTCTGGATAATGGTGGTGTCTCAGGAGCTCTTGGGTAGTAAAGGATCCAGTCAGCCAGAGGTCCCCTTTAGGGATGAGTGGGTGTAGAAGCCTGTGGGACAGGGACTCCCTCCTCTGGATACTGCGGTGGATCAGGTGGGCTTTAAAAATTAATTGCTTGCTCAAGAAGTGGGATGCGGCTATGGCTGTCCATTCATTGTGACCGGAGCCGGCAGAGGAAATGCTGACATGCAGTGCAGGCTCAGTGGATGGGGACAGTGCAGTGTGTGATAATTGTGCGCACAGATATGGACAATGACAACCATAATTTGGATCATACTCTGCAAATGTCATTCTCACGCCAGATCTTTCTCTCCCCCTCCTTTTCTTTGAATGGAATGTGCTCTGTGTATGTGCTGAGTTCAGGAGTGCACAGGGCACAGCTGGATACGCTTCATGGTTATAAACCCAATTAGCTGGTTCCAGGATGTCTGTCAGGCTCTTGCCTTGACCTGGTCGTAAAGCTATAAATCCGTCAGTCACTGGACATGAAAGCATTCCAGCGTGGCAGTAAAACATACATCCCACTTGAAACCACTTTTTCATACAATTTCATAAATCCTGGCAGGAACAAGGTACAATAAAACAAAGCACATATTCAGATAGGTTATTTTAATACAAGTCACCTGATACCTTACAGCCCTGGGTGGCGTCTACAGGAGAGTAGAAAGCCATATAATTTTATCTGGAACGGTAAGATATGTCATTTGATGTCTGGACGTTCAGGATATCATTCTGCATATTAATCTGCCAGTGGCTGGGATACTATATGGACCTATAGAAGGTTATTGACCATGGTATAAACGTGGGAGGGATTTGGTCATAGCCGGGGTCCCCGCCTAAACACCCCTCCCCAAATGAGGCGATTAGTTCTCTGCTTTAAGGAGACACCCAGCTGAGTTCCTAGAAAAGAGGCTGTCATGCCTGGGGAGTAACATGAAGAGATTCTCTCTTTTAACATCAGGAATCAACTTCCGGAGAAAAGGTACCCTTTCGTTCAGGACACTTGAACTCTGCTTAAACCAGGACTTCTGCAAGTATTCTACCTTCTTAAACTTCTTCCTTTATCTCTCTGTTGTGTTATTGCTCTATTTATATATATATATATATGTATATATATATATTGGTTACATCTTTTCTGTAAATATTTTTATTGCACCATTTTGACCTTTTCAGTAGTAAATCATATTGTCTGAAAAATGTTGAACTGTTTCTAAAGCTCTTTAATGCAAACTAAGAATTCCTGTCTCTGAAGAGTGCTACTGTGTGTTTTAAAACCTCTGGATACATCTGTCTGCGGTGACAGTGTGTATACAGACGCTTATTTAAACATCATAGTGTTACTGCTAAGATTTGTGAGTTTCCTCCTTCTCTGTAAAAAGGTGGTGGTGGCAGTGTGAAGGATTAATTGCGTAATTAACCTGACCCAGTAACAATCGCTCTCAGGCTGTTGACACTTAGATTGGGGTCCAGTGAGCTGGAAAATCTTTGTGCAGGGTGTAGCTGAGAGTAACATTGTTACGCAAGTGACAGCACGGTTTTAGATTGACTAGTCCTTCGGTCACAAGTTGGTGAGAAGGACTGGGATCTGACACTGCGCCCGTCACACAGTGCACTTCCTGTATTGTATTGAAAGGAAACATTTCCAAAGTGAGGCAATTTTTTAGACAGCGATCACCAGAACATGTGTCCCTATTGCAAGATATCTCCTTTAATCCTGTTCTCACGACAACTCAAAATGTTGGATTTACATTAACTACATGTACTGGTGATAAGTGCCCCCAGAATAATTTAAGAGAGTGAATTTCCTTAGCAGGGACACAGACAGCAATAAAAAATTAAGCAAAAGAAAAAAAGATTAGATGCAAGTGTTAGGTTTACCATTTTTCTTCAGAGTTAAGTCAGAGGGGTTTGATTTGAAGGGGTAGGTTAAAGCACATCTAAACATAAAAGCAAAAAAATGTATATATTGCAGGTTACTAAGTTTAGATGTAGTGGTTTTGTGGTTTTTTTTTCAAGTAATTTTCCCTTTATTTTAGGGATGATCTTCAGGTTCTCCATGAGTTTGACAGAACCTAGCCTGTACTTCATGGCCGAATCCAGGAGGCTGCTGTAGTGGGCTGTACCCCCCCAGATTCCAGTTGTGCCCCCACAGGCTGGCCACCCCATGGGCATTCTGCCTGGCCACTGAGCTCCTTCCCCCCCATTCCCACACTCAGGACTGGGACAAGTTGGGGGAGTTTGGGGTATCCTGGCCCATACTCAGGGCTGGGACAAGATGGGGAGTTTGAGGCATCCTGGTGCAGGGAACTAAAGTGAAAAAAGAACAGACAGAAGTGACAGTGGCAGAGAAGAGAGAGTGGGCAGAAGGTTTAGGCTGTGCTCTCCCCCTCCTGTCATAATAACACTCCTCCATACAGCAGGTGACACAAAATCACTCTTACATTGGACTGTAAATATGTGATTTGATTACCCACCCCCTACCCACATTTCCTGCTGCTGAGAGATGAGCAGCCCATGGAAGAGACAGGGGGCTGGTAATCAAACTGTGTGTGTACAGCTCAATCTAAGAGCAATCCTGTGTCACCTACTGTATGGAGGAGCACTGTTATGACAGGAGAGGGATGCAACAGCACAGCCCGAACCTCCTCCCAGCTCTGTAGAGGTTTCCTGCCTGTAAGCTGGTGGTGGTGGTGGGGAATTTACAGACATTGTATACAATGAAGGGAGGGAACAATCATTTCTGCTTGGGATGCTTTGGTGTGTGCTTGGTTTGTGGAGGAGGGAGGATGGGGGTAGGGGATTTTTGTGCTGGGAAAGGTATTTGGAGATGTTCTAAGAGGGGGGATTTATGCTAGGAAAGGGTGGGGGGACTTTGGTAAAGAGGGGGAATGGGGGGGGGGGAGTTGACCCCTGTACCCTGCCCTGCTAACCCCTGTACACTGCCCAGCTTACCCCTATCCTCCATCTGGCTGATCTCTGTCCTCCATCCTGCTGACCCTCATCCTCCATCCTGCTGACCCTTGTACACTGTCCTTCTGACCCCCTGTCCTCTGCACTACTGATCCCTTTTCTCTGCCCTCACAACCCCTCTTCTCTGCCAAACTGACCCCTGTCCCCTGCTCTGCTGACCCCTGTCCTACACCATGATGACTCCTGTCCTCTGCTCTGCTGTCCCCTGCACACTGCCCTGTTAAACCCTGTACAGTTTTCTGATAACCCATTGTACATTTCCCTACAAACTACTGTCCTTTGTACACTGCCCTACGAACTGCTGACCCTATCCTCTTCCCTGCTGATCCCCTGTACACTTCCCTCCTGTCTCCTATATATGGCCTTGCATTATTTTCCCCCCTGACATTTTTCATTGCACCCCCACATCAGACAGGCTAGATCTGGCCGTGTAGTTCTGAGAAGGGGAAAACAAATTGGCCATATTTAGCCAGTTCACCCACCCAATTGAACCTCTATCTGTCTGTCATTTAACAGTGATATCACTACCAACCACTAAATGGCTTCTGTATGTGAATATCCTGGTGGGGATCCTGGGCAAAGTCATTGACTAAATATGGTCAATTTGTCATTTGTGACAGGAGTCGAAGATTGTTGGTTACATTGAGTCTATATTGTTGGGATTTGCTTTTTTAATCATGACTGACACGGGTCTACATCACTAAAAAAAAATATATTTATTTTTTAAACAAAGTACTTTTTCATTTGTGTTTTTATTTACTATTTACCTTTTTTGTAAATACGGTTAACCTGTTCTTATTCACACAGGGAAAAGGCCAGATATCTGGAGGTACCCTTGTTTTGAAGAGGGCTTCCAGATTCTGAAAGAGCCTCACATCCCTTTTGAAGGACAGGTTGTGGGGATGAGATTCTTTTCCCCATTACATGTATGTATGTTGACCTGAGGTTGCTTCTCCACTCCCATTCCTGGGCCAGAGGGTCTGCATGACTGGATAGGGATGTGGCATGCTGTCGGTTCCCAGATGCGGCTCCCTGCGGGGACTGGGGGATCCAAGATCGGCGCCCGCGGCTCCTGGTGCCTCCTCTGCCTCTCTTACGGCAGCACCTCTCCCTCAGAGGGAGAAGATGGGCTCCTCTTCCCACGCTGGTCCAGGGAGGACTGCAGCAGCATCATCAGCTGGGGTGAGTGACTCCCTGCAGCCCCCCCAGTCACCCTCCAGCCCTGTGCCACTAGAGTCCCAGGCTTCGGCCTGTTCATTGAGCCATGACTCCCCTGCATACTCGCCCTTGAGCAGTGAAATAGCTGCCATTTTTTCAGGCCAGCATAGCGGTCCAGAGCCCACGGATGATAGCCCGGCTTCCTCGCCAACGATTCCTCCTGACCCGCCTCTATACTCTGGTGATGCGACTTTGATAGCTCGGTTCGCAGATTTGCTGCAAAGTGAATTAGACAGAGCTACCTCAAAACTGGCGGCTGATCTTAAGCAGGATTTTCAGGCCTTGGGCCACCGTCTAGACAGTATTGAGGCTAAAGTTGATGCGACAGTCCAAAGTGTCTCCCAAAATTCTAACATGATCACCGACTTGCAAGATCGTCTGGAGGAGGCGTATTCTAAAATTGATGATCTGGAGCATCGGGCCAGGCGATACAATTGTCGCATTCGAGGTCTTCCTGAGTCGGTTAAGGAGCTTACTAGCTGTGCACACACCCTCATGCGGTCTGCTATGCCTGCTATTGATGACCTTCACCTTGAGATTGATCGCATTCACTGGGCACTGATCCCCCCCCGGCAAGGGGGGCCTCCTAGAGATATCATCGTCAAGCCTCATTTTTTCCAGGTTAAGGAAGCGGTTATGCAGTATGGCAGGGAGAATCCGGATATAGAGCTTGCAGGGCACAAGGTACAAATCTTTGCTGATGTCTCGTCAGCCACTATCCAGAGGCGGCGATCCCTCAAGCCACTTCTCTCTCACTTGGTTCAAAAGGGCATTAGATATCGTTGGGCCTACCCTTTTCGTCTACAGTTCACTCTTAATGGAAAGTCCTATGGGTTTGCTACATTCCAGGATGGCGAGGAGTTGCTGCTTCAGCTGGGTATTATATCTCGCAGTCCGACGTCCCATTCCCCTACGGGATCGGCTCCTCGACCTCCGCTGCATTGTGGACTACTCCATCATCTAAGAAGAAGGGGTCCCGGAATCCACCTGGGAGGATTTCTTGAACGTCCGTGTCCTTTTGGGGACTTTTCACTGGGATATGTTAGTTGGTGGCGGTCTCTCTGTGGCTCTTAAGAGCGTTGGCCGCTGCTGCTGTTTTGGCGTGGGGGGATGGGCTGGGGGTGGGACTTGGGGTGTTGATTGCATCTGTTTGCTGAATACCATTTCCAGTGGTTTTAATTGTTTTGTTTTTATGTTCAATGCACTGTGCTTTTGATTTATTGTTGATGGGTTATAATTGCTGTCGGTGCCGGAGAGTGTCTTTGCGCTCTCCCTGATTGGAAGACTCTTCCCTGGGATTGTCTCTCTGGGCAGATCTATTCCACCACAGGGCTATGTATGCTCTGTATGTATGTATGCTCTGTATTTCCTGGTACATTATTTTATTCATTTAATAGTACTGTTTCGTGTACCGCGGTTACTTGACATTTGGACTTTTGTGTTCCAAATGTTCTCTTTTCTTTTTTCTTTTTTTCTCCGATTTTTTTCTCTTTGTCTTTCTCTGATTTTTTGGGGGGTCAGCTGGCGACATTTAAGGACTTCTAGGGATCTTCCTACTCTTAAAGAACGAGGGGTCTTTATCATGCTTAGCACCATAATTATTTATCATGTCTTCCCTACGGTCGACTAGCGAAAAAATTTGTTTAATTTGTCACAATGTTCAGGGGCTTAATTCCCCATCCAAACGCATACAGGCCTTTAGCTCATACCACTCCCTTGGGGCAGATATAGTTGCCTTACAGGAGACTCATTTTCCCCCCTCCTTCTCTCCACGTTATATCCATAAAAATTACCCTCTCTGCTTTTTTGCTAATGCTACAGAGAAAAAGCGGGGGGTGGTCCTTTACCGAATCTAAAATTATCCGGGACAAGGAGGGGCGATATCTTTTGGTGAAAGGCCACTTGGGAGGAAACCTTATCACTTTTCTAATTTATTATACCCTCAATACCAATCAGGTTGAATTTTTCCAATCTCTGCTAAGCACTCTGGTCAGAGAAATTGAGGGTGACGTTATTCTAGCTGGTGACTCTAATCTAGCGTTGGACCAGACTCTGGATCGTTCCCAAACCGGCACGCTTCAGCCTCCTTCTAGACGGAGCCGTAAATTGGCTCAACTTTTATAGCGCTATGACTTTATTGATGCATGGAGGGAGGCTAATCCTACTTCTCGAGACTACTCCCACTACTCCAGGGCTCATAATAGTTATTCTTGCATTGATCATATATTTCTTCATACATATTCACTCCCCAAACTGGTTACTGCTAAAATCTTTTCCACGCCCTGGTCTGACCACGACCCAGTTTCTATCACCTTGTCGTCCGAGACTCCTGGTAAGACGGCTTTTCATTGGCGTCTTAATGACTCTATTTTGGGTAATCCCTCTCATTGTCGGGAAATCTCCTCACACCTACAAATATTTTTTGACTTTAATAAAGCAGAGGACACGAACCCGGCGATTAATTGGGCAGCTTATAAGGCCTCAGTCAGGGGATATATTATTCAACTTTCTTCTCATTTAAAAAAAGCCCGAAATGACCTACTTGCTACTAAAACTCAGTCGTACACTGACCTGGTTGCTCAACATAAGCAAAATCCCAGTTCTGATTTGCTACTTAAACTTGACCAGGCCCGACTGGAACTTAACTTGTGTCTTACTACCACTGCGGATAAACAACTTTGTTGGTCTAATCATACATTTTTTACTTGGAGGGACAGGCCTTGCACCCTGTTAGCACGCAAGCTGACTCCTAGACATTCCCAGACGGCCCTCCCCAAGCTCAGACTGGACAACGGTTCGTTATTCCAGGACCCTGGTAAGATCCTCCACAAATATCATTCTTTTTACTCTCAACTATTTCTCTCCCCCCCCTCCAGGAGGCCCATAGAGAGCTAATGGAATGACCTATCTCCTGTGAAGAAGTTGGGAATGCGGTGAAATCCCTTGCCTCTCATAAGGCTCCGGGATGGTCTTCCCAATAATTGCTATAAAGCTTTCCCTGACATTCTGACACCCCATATGGCCCTGTACTTTAATTATTTGCATTCATTAGTGTCATTCCCAAGCCTTTTAAGGATGCCGCTATGGTCTCCAATTACCGGCCTATTTCTTTAATTAATTGTGATTTAAAGATTCTTACTAAAATCCTGGCCCTACGGCTCCATAACTTCTTGGCCTTATATATTCATGATGACCAATCAGGATTCATAAGTGGTCGACAAACATCGGACCAAATTAGGCGGACTATAGCTTTGCTGTCAGCTGTGCAGTCCAATTGGGATAGACCGTCGCAGAGGGAAATTCTACTACTGTCACTGGATATTCACAGAGGGCATTCGACAGTCTATCCTGGGACTATTTGTTTAGAACGTTGGACAGGTTTGGCCCTTATTTTACGACGCTGTTGCGGGCCCTCTATTCTACTCCGTCAGCTCAAGTTTCCATTCGTGGACATAAATCAGTCCCTTTTTTCGATAGAACGAGGAACTAGACAGGGATGTCCTCTTTCTCCGTTGCTCTTTGCGTTGGCGATGGAACCTCTTGCGATTGCTATTCGCGCTGATTCCACTATCTCGGGTGTTACCTGTGGTCAATGGGTTCATAAATGCGCCCTATTTGCTGACGATGTTCTTATGTACATATCTAATCCTCAAACATCTCTACCTGGTTTCTTCCATCTGTTTCCATCTGTTTCATCGGTTTTCTGAGGCCTCCGGTCTTACGCTCAACTCATCTAAAACCGTTGCTTTAAATATCTCGTTACCTGATTCAGAGGTTCGCTACTGCCGGGAAAATTTTGATTTTCAGTGGGCCCCTGGTTCTCTCCCCTATCTGGGGATTCTCCTCACGAAATCTTTATCGACGTTATACAAGACCAACTATCTCCCGCTTTTCAAACGACTTAAAAATGACTTACTAGACTGGCAGAATCTTTCACTTTCCTGGTTCGGTAGAATTAATTCTATTAAAATGACCTTCCTACCAAGATTATTGTACTATTTCAGGACGTTACCAATTATGATCCCCAAATGAGAACTGGTCTTACTACAGGCAGCAATCTCCAGATTTGTGTGGAGGGGAAAGCGCCCTAGGCTGAACAAATCTACCTTATTTTCTTTGAAGAGGCATGGCGGTTTGGGACTCCCTAATCTTTTCGCATACTTTCAGGTGGCCCAAATAGCACAGCTATCTTGTACTACGGCCAGGGGATATGTTCCCCAATGGGTTGGGATTGAGGCTCTTCCGTGCCGTCCATATGCTATTGGTACTCTCATGTGGCTTTCCAGTAGATTGCGCCCTCCTATTTTGTGTCCTACTCTATCCTATTCATTGTCAGTGTGGGATAGATGGCGAGCTCGTAAACCTTTCTTCTCTCCGCATACCCCGTTGACCCCGGTGTTTGGTAATCCTGAGTTTGCCCCGGGTCTATCTTTTGCAAGGTTCCAATGGTGGATTAATAAGGGGTTGTTACATATTGGGGACTATTTGGATGGGGTTCACCCTCGGTCTCCTCATTATTTTGTGACTTCTTATAAGATGCCTCGCGGAGAAATATTCCGTTACCATCAACTTCGCTCTTTTATTGATAGCAAGCTTAGACTACTCACAGAACCTTGTGCGCTTACTTCTCTCGAGGTCTCCTGTGGGGCAAGTGGGATGATGCGAGGTCGCTTGTCCATTGTTTATGCTTCGTTGGTTGATCCCCTCACTAAATTATCTTACATGACTCTATGGGAACTTGATTTAAATAGTTCATTAGATTTAGATACCTGGCGGACTGCGGCCCATGCCCTATCGAAGATTTCGATTAACACTGATCTTGTTGAATCTAACTACAAAACGCTACTTCGATGGTATTTGGTTCCTGCTTGCCTTGCCATAATGTATCCTTCCGTTTCATCTGGCTGTTTCCGACGCTGTGGTCAAGAGGGTACCATGTTCCACGTCTGGTGGAAATGTCCAGTTGTGAGTAGGTTCTGGATCCGCATATTTAATTTTCTTTACTCAGTGACAGGAATTAGTATCCGTAGATCGCCAGAAGTGGCCTTGTTCAATATACTACCCTCTGATGTTCCCAAAAAATCGATTAAATTAATTTTATATATAATACTGGCGGCTCGCATTACCATAGCTAGAAGTTGGAAACAATCCTTGATCCCGCTGGATAGAGTGAAACAAAAACTTAACTGGATAATGGTTAATGATAAACTGACGAGAATTGTCACTGACGATGTGTCCAGATTTCAGAGGACTTGGGAGCCTTGGATTAATTATATTACTGTATCGTGAGTGTCTTATTTTTCTTTCTTTCACTTGGGAGTAATTTCCTTTTCATCTCTCTCTTCCTCTCTTTTTCTACTTTATTCGTTTAAATTTTTTTTTTATCTGTCACTTTTGGTTCATTTTGGTTTAATTTTTGTTTATTGATTTATGAAACCTGTGCGTCCTGATGGCTATGACACTTTGTGTGAATTATAATGCTATTGTCTGATAATCTTTTTATGTACCTATAAGTGTTATGATTCTGATTCTACATCTTGTTCCACCATGCGGGTGGGCCTTTTTTTTTTGTTTGCCATCTCATTTTATGCTTTAATATGCTTGCTTCTCAATAAAAAATATTGAAATATAAAGGGACAGTATACTTTTTAAAAACAATCTGCAACGTCTCTTGGGGAAAAATTACAAAATGCCCCAGTTAGCTGGGAAAGCTAATAACATTGTTTGAGATTTTAGTTCAGTGCACAGGTTACAAGCACATGAGGTTTCTGGATGAGCAGATCTCCTATACAGTGTGAAGGACAATAGAAATGGCTGTTTAAAAGTACATTCATATGCTAATATAGCTCTTCCACAATCACTTCTTCCATTCTGCTTGAATGATATCTGAAGAATGACTATTGGGTAAGAAAGTTGATAACAGCCAGTATGTACAGCAGCTCATAGAAAGCTCTAAAGTCTTCTTTACAGATAGACTATATGCATATGGGCATTTTAACACAGCATAAAACATTTTCAGTAATATCAGTACATTATGCATAACTCACCTTCCCTTGCTCTATAAGCCTACGTTTGTATACTGTTAGGGGTCTATGTATGAAAAATTTGCAAATATCTCAGCATTCACACAAGAGTCAAGAATAATACCCATAATGTTTGTAATATGTGTGAAATGTCAGTTTCCATTTTTGTCTTTTGCAGGGTGAATGTAACATTCTGTAACATTCGGTCCTAAGGCTAGATTCACATATGTGCAGGTGGTGCCGCTGAAGACCCGCACAAAAATCTGTGCAGCCGCACCACCCATGCAGAATAATGGTACGCTGCCCGCACTGGAAATCGCAACCGCACTGGGAGCGGAGGTTCCCGTGCAGGCTACGGTTTTCAAAGAAGTGCAGGGACTTCTTCCCTGCACGTCCCGGGGCATGGGAGTCCATTAAAATGAATGGGCTCTTGTACCCACGTAAAACGCGGCCCGCAGGAACGCGGATATGTGAACCAGGGGTAAGAGAAACAAGCTTTAGGAGCATTTGACCAACAGAGAAACAGGGATATTCACAAAGGATTTTTTTATAGATCGACCTCTATTGTCTACAGCAGTCGTCTCCAAACTGCTGCCCCGGGGCCAGATACGGCCTTTGCTTGCCTTTAACCGGCCCTTGGTGCACTGTTCCATTCAGTGATATGAGACACTATTCCTCCCACTGGCACCAACTATGGAGCACTATTCTTCCTACTGACACCAGTGATGGGGCACTATTCTTCCTAATGACACCAGTGATGGGGCACCGTTCTTCCTAGTGACACCAGTGATGGGGCACTATTCTTCCTAATAACACCAGTGATGGGGCACTATTCTTCCTAGTGACACCAGTGATGGGGCACTATTCTTCTTAGTGACACCAGTGATGGGGCACTTTTCTTCCTACTGACACCAGTGGTGGGGTACTATTCTTTCTACTGATACAAATGATGGGGTACTATTCCTTCCACTGGCAGCAATGATGGGACACTATTCTTTCTATTGACATCAATGATGGGACACTATACTTCCCACTGACACCAATGATGGGGTACTATTCTTCCTACTGACACCAATGATGGGGCACTATCCTTTCTACTGACACCAATGGTGAGATACTATTCCTTCCACTATCAATGACTGAGTACTATGTCTCCCACTGACACCAATGTGAGGTACAATTCCTCCCACTGACACCAATGATGGGGTACCATTCCTTCCAATGACACCAATAATGGGGTACTATTCTTCCTACTGATACCAATGATGGGGCACTTTTCCTTCTACCGATACCAATGATGGGGTATTATTCTTTCCACTGTCGCCAGCAATGGAGTACTATTCCTCCCACTACCAGTGACTCACTACTATTCCTCCCACTGACACCATGGATGGGGTACTATTCATCCTACTGACACCAACATCCAGCCCCCCTAAAGTCTGAAGGACACTAAAATGGCCCTTTGTTTAAAACATTTGGAGACCTCTGGTCTACAGTAAGGCTTATAGTTTCAGGCTCCAGTGACACATCACATGGATTGACAAACAATTGAAAAAGAAAGTCCTTTGAGCTTAATTTATTCCCTTCCTGCTGACAGTACGCATACTTTATATGGACTAGGCTTTTTTCCATGGGGCCACATACATGCGAACGCGCCCCAGCACAGAGACCGGGGTCTCACCTGGAGCCCTGGGTCCCGTACTAATGAACTCCCAGTTCCAGGTCACATGATCCCTGTGATAACCTCTGATTGCCTATCACAGTGTTCAGTCACTGTGAAGCCCACCCCTGTGTTCTCTCTCTCTCTCTCTGAATGGAGGAGAGAGATACATTATATCTCTCTCCTTGCAGAGAGAAAAAAAACATAGCTGTGTGTAAAAAAACAAACAAAAAAAACAAAACAAAAAATGTCTAAATCAAGATTTGATCTAGGTCAGTGCCAGGGTTAGTGTTTGGGTCAAGTAAGGGTCAAAGGTCATGGTCAGTATATTTTAAGCAGGATTTAAGTAAAAACATTTTTTTAACTTAGTGTCAGTATGTTTTAAGTAGGATGAAAAAGCAAAATGTGCACTATTGTTTCTGGGCTGTACTATGGGTACATACAACAACTAACATACACATATGTGGTATTGTTGCCATCGTCAGCAGCAGGAACATGTATTTTGAGTTGTTCTTTGGTGGTAGTAGCAAGTGTAGCACTACCCCCTTAGGAGTTGCTGAGTTCTGGGTCCCCCTACAGCTCTGCACAGCCAGGCAACACACATTATATTCACCACCTGCACATTGGAGACAGTAAACAATCCTAAAGCTTGGTTTTGTGATTTTATTAATGGGTTTTGAACTTGGATGGGGTTGAGGGGTGTATGGGATGCCCAAGGAGCTGTGAACTGTGAGGACAAACTCCTTAGCAACTATGTACACGCCCGTAGACAAAAAGTCTTTCCTTTAAAGAGCTCTCAAGCCCTCCTGGTATACCTCCTCAGACCCCAGATGAATCCTCCAGCTGCCTGAAGGTATTCCCTGGGCAAGGGGACCTAGAAACTACCAACTTTAGAAGCAATCCCAGATGAGAAGCTAGCTGGGTTTTCCACCTGACTGCCCCCTCCCCTTATCCGACTCAGGGGGTGTAAAGTTACTCACATTGTCCTTCCTGATAGCTCAATGGGTAAGTGGCTGTCTTCAGGCCTTTTGCTGGACTGGCTCCCTCCCTTCTGTTCAGGTCGTACGTACTGGAAGACAATGGTAAAGTGGAGACTCCCTTGTCCAGCACCGGCTTGTAGGTAGGCCCCATCCCTGGGCCCCCTCCCAGGCTCCACACTCCAGCCTTCATTCCATCTTCCACCCGTCACTTCTCCTGCTGATCAGGCTCTCTCATACTTAAGTCTCCTGCTTGGGTATTAGCCAAAATTCCTTAAGTATGCAGATCAGCCCCTCCTCTCCCCCACCCACTGCCTTCTAGAAACTTTGCAGCTTCTAGAGCAGAAGGAGATATCAGGGAACTGAAATGCAGTGCCCTAAACCCTGACCTACAATAAACTTGCTGACTCACACAGGCTAACTTATCCCAGGCTGCTTCTCAGCCTCTATCTAAAAAAACTAACTAGCTCCCACTAGCTAAACTTGAGGGGTGCTACACAAGAATATATATATATATCTAAATTTAAAAAAAATATATATTTTTTTACTATTCTGGGACAGTTTTCCTTTGACAATAAAATAAAATCAGGAGACATCCATTACCATATACCACCAAATGAAAGCCCAATTTGTCCTGAAAAAAAAAACAAGATATGATACACCTGGATGCACAAAGTAGTTGTGATGATATGTATGGTTTTACTAACAAATGTCAACGTTGCAAAATTGTGCTTACTCATGAACATTTGTTTCACCCTCAGGCGGGAAGGGGTTAAGAAACACAAATACCTATGATGTCAACAACCAATCAAAATTCAGCTTTTTATATTCTATTTTTTTCCTTTACAGGAAGATTTTCTGTATTTTTGACTATTCACACAAACCTTGGCATTCCAATATTCTGCATTATAAGGTGCACATAGCTACAGTATGTAAAGTAACTTGCAAGAGCATTTACATTTTACGGGGAACAGGTGTTTAATATTTAATTTTATCTGTAAAAGATAAACTGTTGAATGTTATTAGGTTGTATATAGAGAAGAGATAGTAAGGGCCATTAACCATCTGGCACAGCTTACTTTTCTGTTTCAGAACATGCTGTTTTAATTGAATAGCTAAGTGTAAAAGAGATGACAAAATAAAACGAGGTCCTAAAATGACACAATGTCACTAAATAAGTAGGCAAAAGAAGCTGTTAAAATGTACATGAACATGAACTGTTATATCTGCCTAGGGATCTGTAGTTCTGTGCAGCTAGTCTTCAGACTCACACCTCTGCCTCCCCAGCCAGAAGGGTGACATCAGTAATCCCTATTGAAGTTTCCCATATCTTCAGCTTTATTCATGAACTATGAATTAACATTGTGATGACAGTAATTTATCATTCAGTGAGGCAGCAGTTGACAATGGAAGCTGCAAATCTAAAACAGGAAATAATGGTGTCATCTACATGGCTTTGCAATATGCAGAGGTATGAAACAGGAGTGAATAAAAGGAGCAAATCATTTGGCAAGTAAAATCTACATGTGACTCAGTAAAAACATTATTGCTGAAAAGAGTATTTACAAAACATAAAAATTATATATATATATATATATATATATATATATATATATATATACATACCGTATATATATATATACACACGCGCACTGTCTGTGTATATATACAGTTGCAAGAAAAAGTATGTGAACCCCTTGGGATTACGTGGAGTTTTGCATGAATTGGGCATAAAATGTGCTCTGAACGTCATCTAAGTCACAACAATAGAAGAACACAGTCTGCTGAACACAATACTACACAAACATTAGATGTTGCCATGATTTAATTGCACATAACATGTAAACATTCACAGTGCAGGGAGGAAAAAGTATGTGAACCTTTGGACTTAATAACTGGTTGACCCTCCTTTGGCAGCAATAACCTCCACCAAACGTTTCCTGTAGTTGCAGATCAGACCTGCACAACGATCTGGAGTCATTTTGGACCACTCCTCTTCACAAAACTGTTTCAGTGTAGCAATATTCTTGGGATGTCTGGTGTGAATCGCTCTCTTAAGGTCATGCCACAGCATTTCAATCGGGTTGAGGTCAGGACTCTGACTGGGCCACTCCAGAAGGCTTATTCTGTGCTGTTGCAGCCATTGTTTTGTTGAATTACTTGTATGCTTTGGGTCATTGTCCTGTTGTATCACCCATCCTCTGCGGAGCTTCAGTTGGCGGACAGATGGTCGTACGTTTTCCTGCAAAATGTCTTGATAAACTCTGGAATTCATTTTCCCATCAATGACAACAATCCGTCCAGGCCCTGAGGCAGCAAATCAGCCCCAAACCATGATGCTCCCTCTGCCATGTTTTACAGTGGGGATGAGGTTTTGATGTTGGTGTGCTGTGCCTTTTTTTCTCCACACATAGTGTTGTGTGTTCTTCCCAAACAACTCAATCTTGGTTTCATCTGTCCACAGTATATTTTGCCAGTAGTGCTGTGGAACATCCAGGTGCTCTTTTGCAAACTTCAAACGTGCTGCAATATTCTTTTTGGACAGCAATGGCTTCCTCCGTGGTGTCCTCCCATGTACTCCATTCTTGTTTAATGCTTTCCTTATTGTAGATGTATCAACAAAAATGTTAGCATGTGCCAGAGATTTCTGTAGGTCTTTAGCTGACACTCTGGGATTCTTTTTTACCTCATGCAGCATTCTGCGCTGTGATCTTGCAGTCATTTTTACAGGACGACCGCGCCTAGAGAGAGTAGCAACAGTGCTAAACTTTCTCCATTTGTAGACAGTCTGTCTTACCGTGGACACATGAACATCAAGGCTTTTGGAGATACTTTGGTAACCCTTTCCAGCTTCATGCAAGTCAACAATTCTCGATCGTAGGTCTTCTGAGAGCTCTTTTCTGCGAGGCATGGTTCACATCAGACAGTGCTTCTTGAAACCAGTAAACCCAAAACAGGTGTGTGTTTTTTAAGGGCAAGACAGCTGTCAGCAACACATCCAATATCATCACACTGATTGGAGTCAAGGTTGGCTCACTCCTGGCTCCAATTAGCTCTGGGAGAAGTCATTAAGCTAGGGCCTCACATACTTTTTCCTCCCTGCACTGTGAATGTTTACATGTTATGTGCAATTAAACCATGGCAACATCTAATGTTTGTGTAGTATTATGTTCAGCAGACTGTGTTCTTCTATTGTTGTTACTTAGATGACGTTCAGAGCACATTTTATGCCCAATTCATGCAAAACTCCACGTAATCCCAAGGGGTTCACATACTTTTTCTTGCAACTGTATATATATATAAAAATGCAAAAACACTCCAAATCTGTCAGATTACGAGGGCACCTCCTGTGCACAGCCCTCTTCAGATCACCCCACAGATTTTCGAAAGGATTCAGGTCTGGGCTCTGGCTAGGCCATTCCAAAACTTTAATCTTCTTCTGGTGAAGCCATTCCTTTGTTCATTTGGTTGTTTGCTTTGGGACGTTGCCATGATGACAGATGAAGTTCCTCTTCATGTTCAGCTTTCCAGCAGAAGCCTGAAGGTTTTGTGCCAATATTGACTGGTTTTTGGAACTGTTCATAATTCCCTCTACCTTGTCTAAGGCCCCTGTTCCAGCTGAAGAAAAACAGCCCAATAGCATGATGCTGCCACCACCATGCTTCCCTGTGGGTATGGTGTTCTTTTGGTGATGTGCAGTGTTGTTTTTGCGCCAAACATATCTTTTGGAATTATGGCCAAAAAGTTCAGCCTTGGTTTCATCAGACCAGAACACATTTTCCCACATGCTTTTGGGAGAGTTCAGATGTGTTTTTGCTAAATTTAGCCCGGGCTTGGATGTTTTTCTTTGTAAGAAAATGCTTCTGTCTTGCCACTCTACCCCTAAGCCCAGACATGAAGAATGTGGGAGATTACGTGCCAGATATTCTTGCAGCTACTTTAATGTTACTCTAGACCTCTTTTCAGCCTCCCAGACCAGTTTTCTTCTCATCTTTTCATCAATTTTGCATGGACTTCCAGTTCTTGATAACGTCATTGTTGAACTATATTTTCTCCACTTGATGATGACTGTCTTCACTATGTTCCATGATATATCTAATGCCCTGGAAATTATTTTGTACCCTTCTCCTGACTGATACCTTTTAACAATGAGATCCCTCTGATGCTTTGGAAGCTCTCTACGGACCATGGTTTTTGCTGTAGGATGCGACTAAGAAAATGTCAGGAAAGACCTACTAGAACAGCTGAACTTTATTTGGGGTTAATCAGAGACACTTTAAATGATGGCAGGTGTGTACTGACTCCCATCTAACATGATTTTGAATGTGATTGCTTAATTCTGAACACAGCTACATCCCCAGTTATAGGAGGGTGTGCACACTTATGCAACCACATTATTTTAGTTTTTTATGTTTACTTCCCCCCTTAAAAGATTATAGTTTGTTTTTCAATTGAGTTGTACAGTTTATAGGTCACATTAAAGGTGAAAAAAGTTCTGAAATTATTTATCTTTGTCTCACCTTTTTACATCACAGAAACCTGACATTTTAACAGGGGTGTGTAGACTTTTTATATCCACTGTATGTGTGTGTGTATGTATATATATATATATATATATATATATATATATAGTTAGGTCCATATATATTTGGACACAGGCACAATTTTCATACTTTTGGCTTTGTATGCCACCAGAATAAATTAAAACGAAACAATCCAAATTAATCCAAATTAAGTGCAGACTTTCAGCTTTAATTCAAGGGGTTGAACATAAATATCAAGTACAAATTTTAGGAACTGCAGCCATTTTTACACACAGTCCCTCCATTTTCATGGGCTCAAATGTAATTGAACAAATTAATATAATCATAAATAAAATGTTCATTTTTAATATTTTGTTAGAGAATCCTTTACTGGCAATGACTGTCTGAAGTCTGGAACCCATAGACATTACCAAAGACTGGGTTTCCTCCTTTCTGATGCTTTGCCAGGCTCTAACAGCAGCCTATATCCATTATATAACTATAGCTTGAAAAGGTTTTGGTAAATACCTGAAAAAAGTAAAATTGTTCCTGTGTCCAAATATATATGGACCTAACTGTATATTTATATATATATACAGTATATATATATATATATATATATATATATATATATATATACACACTATATTGCTTAAAGTATTGGCATGCCTGCCTTTACACGCACATGAACTTCAGTGGCATCCTAGTTTTAGTCTGTAGGGTTCAATAGGGTGTTGGCCCACCCTTTGCAGCTATAAGAGCTTCAACTCTTCTTGGAAGGCTGTCCACAAGGTTTAGGAGTGTGTCTATGAGAAAGTTTGACCATCCTTCCAGAAGCGCATTTGTGAGGTCAGGCATTGATATCGGAGGAGAAGGCCTGGCTCGCAGTCTCCGCTCTAATTCCTCCCAAAGGTGTTCTATGGGGTTGAGGTCAGGACTCTGTGCAAGCCAGTCAAGCTCCTCCACCCCAAACTCGCTCATCCATGTCTTTATGGACCTCACTTTGTGCACTGGTGCGCAGTCATGTTGGAACAGAAAGAGGCCATCCCCAAACTGTTCCCACAATGTTGGGAGCATGACATTGTCCAAAATGTCTTGGTATGCTGATGCCTTAAGAGTTTCTTTCACTGGACTTAAGGGGCCAAGCTAAACCCCTGAATAACAACCCCACACCATTATCCTCCCTTCACCAAACTTTACACTTGGCACAAGGTAGTCAGGTAAGTACCATTCTCCTGGCAACCACCAAACCCAGAAATGTCCATCAAATTGCCAGACGAGAGAGAGAGGCGTGATTCTTCACTCCAGAGAACACGTCTCCACTGCTCTAGAGTCTAGTGGCAGTGTGCTTTACACCACTACATCGGATGCTTTGCATTGCACTTGGTGATGCAGCTGCTCGGCCATGGAAAACCCATTAAATTAAGCTCTGTACACACTGCTGTTGTGCTAATCTGAAGGCCACATGAAGTTTGGAGGTCTTTAGCTATTGACTCTGCAGACAGTTGCCAACTTCTGCGCACTGTGCGCTTCAGCATGCACTGACTCCGCTCTGTCATTTTACGTGGCCTACCACTTCGTGGCTGAGTTGCTATTGTTCCCAGTTGCTTCCACTTTGTTATAATACCACTAAGTGGAATATTTAGTAGCAAGAAAATTTCATGGATGGACTTATTTCACAGGTGGCAACCTATTGCCTGAATTCACTGAGCTCCTGAGAGCGACCCATTCCTTCACAAATACAGTTGCAAGAAAAAGTATGTGAACCCCTTGGGATTACGTGGAGTTTTGCATGAATTGGGCATAAAATGTGCTCTGAGCGTCATCTAAGTCACAACAATAGAAGAACACAGTCTGCTGAACATAATACTACACAAACATTAGATGTTGCCATGGTTTAATTGCACATAACATGTAAACATTCACAGTGCAGGGAGGAAAAAGTATGTGAACCTTTGGACTTAATAACTGGTTGACCCTCCTTTGGCAGCAATAACCTCAACCAAACGTTTCCTGTAGTTGCAGATCAGACCTGCACAATGATCTGGAGTAATTTTGGACCACTCCTCTTCACAAAACTGTTTCAGTGTAGCAATATTCTTGGGATATCCGGTGTGAATCGCTCTCTTAAGGTCATGCCACAGCATTTCAATCGGGTTGAGGTCAGGACTCTGACTGGGCCACTCCAGAAGGCGTATTCTGTGCTGTTGCAGCCATTGTTTTGTTGAATTACTTGTATGCTTTGGGTCATTGTCCTGTTCCATCACCCATCCTCTGCAGAGCTTCAGTTGGCGGATAGATGGTCGTACGTTTTCCTGAAAAATATCTTGATAAACTCTGGAATTCATTTTCCCATCAATGACAACAATCCGTCCAGGCCCTGAGGCAGCAAAGCAGCCCCAAACCATGATGCTCCCTCCACCATGTTTTACAGTGGGGATGAGGTTTTGATGTTGGTGTGCTGTGACTTTTTTTCTCCACACATAGTGTTGTGTGTTCTTCCCAAACAACTCAATCTTGGTTTCATCTGTCCACAGTATATTTTGCCAGTAGTGCTGTGGAACATCCAGGTGCTCTTTTGCAAACTTCAAACGTGCTGCAATATTCTTTTTGGACAGCAATGGCTTCCTCCGTGGTGTGCTTCCATGTACTCCATTCTTGTTTAATGTTTTCCTTATTTTAGATGTGTCAACAAAAATGTTAGCATGTGCCAGAGATTTTTGTAGGTCTTTAGCTGACACTCTGGGATTCTTCTTTACCTCATGCAGCATTCTGCGCTGTGCTCTTGCAGTCATTTTTACAGGACGAGCACACCTAGGGAGAGTAGCAACAGTGCTAAACTTTCTCCATTTGTAGACAGTCTGTCTGACCGTGGACACATGAACATCAAAGCTTTTGGAGATACTTTTGTAACCCTTTCCAGCTTCCTGCAAGTCAACAATTCTTGATCGTAGGTCTTCTGAGAGCTGTTTTCTGCGAGGCATGGTTCACATCAGACAGTGCTTCTTGAAACCAGTAAACCCAAAACAGGTGTGTGTTTTTTAAGGGCAGGACAGCTGTCAGCAGCACATCCAATATCATCACACTGATTGGAGTCAAGGTTGGCTCACTCCTGGCTCCAATTAGCTCTGGGAGAAGTCATTAAGCTAGGGCCTCACATACTTTTTCCTCCCTGCACTGTGAATGTTTACATGTTATGTGCAATTAAACCATGGCAATATCTAATGTTTGTGTAGTATTATGTTCAGCAGACTGTGTTCTTCTATTGTTGTGACTTAGATGACGTTCAGAGCACATTTTATACCCAATTCATGCAAAACTCCACGTAATCCCAAGGGGTTCACATACTTTTTCTTGCAACTGTATTTGTAGAAGCAGTCTGCATGCCTAGGTGCTTGATTTTATACACCTGTGCCCATGGAGGTGATTTGATCACCTGAATCCAATGATTTGGAGGGTTGTCTCAATATGTTTGGCAATATGGCATATACTATATATATATGCACATATTTTAAACTGTTAACCATTTGAAAATAATGTTTGCTCTTTTTTGCAGACTTGGGAGGGCAACAGAGATCTCATTATAATAAGTTATGAGATACAGAATAAACCTGAATAATGGTAACGGAAATTGTATTTATTGAAATAAAATAATTTCAGATGGTGTACTAAATTAAATGTTTTCTGCTGTTTGTAAGAACCAGAAAGAGTAGAATACTTTTCTCTTCTACTCCCAGAAGAATGTAGAGTACTAGGCAGAGAGCATTCTGTATTCTTCTGAGAGATCACTGTCCATCAACTACTCTGGTGACTATCATTCTACTCATCACTTCTTGAAGTAACTCCCACAGTGGTCCCCAGAAGTTTGATGATGCACAGGCTGTACTTCATAGGACAGTGTCAACAAACTTTTGTTCACTTTAAGAGGGTTTTACAAATCTATATGAATGCAAAACCTGCATGAAGCAAGTCAAATGCAGATCAAAAGGAGGTCAACTGCACCTGTCTATGAATTCTAAATGTTCTTAGAAGCATCTGAAACTGACATCTAACTGATGCCTTTGACACAAGCTCCAAGTCCATCAGCACAGGATCTAAAGGAGGTGTGCCTATGACTAGAAAATGGTTGAGTGAGGCTGACCATCTTGAAAAAGCTGTTAAAGCATCTGTAAAGTCTTTCATTTTTCCATTAAAATAACCAAACCAGTTAATACTTATTTGCTCTGTGCAATGGAATTGTGCAATGGAATTGCACAGAGCAGCCACAATCCTCTTCTTCTCTGGTCCTCTGCCAAAAATCCTGTCTACTCCTCTTCTTGGTGTGCCCCCATGTGAATCTGCTTCCTATAATGGCACACCTGTGGGCTCGATTCCAAGCCTCGCGGTCTGCATCTATTGACACAGACAGCTAGGTTTTGCCCCACCCCGCTCCCTCCTTACAAGATTTGACTGACAGCAGGGGGAGCTGCCTCAGCAAAGCCTATAAGAGTGGGGAGAAGAGGAGAAAGCTGTTGCAGACTGGTACAGTGCAGGATTGAGATCAGGGAACTATAATGGCGGTGAGAGGGTAGTATACACACTAAACCTTTTTTTTTACGTTAATGCAGGGAGGTACAAATGTTTACGTTTTACAACCACTTTAACAAAATTAAAATATGGGATGGCTCATACACTCCAGCTTTCTGTCTTTTGTGTGTTACCTGTATTTGGGACAGGGCTTTTCCATTGTAACCCTTTTTAGAATTAAAGATGGTTTGCCAAGGTATGTGGGAATTTAAATTGCTTTGCAAGGGTGGATTTCTTCATTTTTCTGCAGTTGTGCCTTTAATTGCACCCATTGTTATTGCACTGTGTACTAAATCTGATCTAAATTATAATGATTTGCAGCTCTGACTTGATGATGCTAAATGCTTTAGTTAATAATAATATGAAAACATCTTGCCCAAGTCATTTAGTACTGTGCTTTCTGCTTTACATAAAAAAAATAGCATCTATAAAACTCTGAAACTCGTATATACCTCAGTCTGATACGTGATATAGTCAATTTTTTCTGAATTTAAAAAAAAAAAACACTGAAAAAAAATACACTTCAGTCTGATACCTGATAGTGATTGATCGCTGAATAAAATAAAAGTAACTATATTATTCTTAGTAAAATAACCTTTTGATATATTTGATGTAACTTTCATTTATTCAGAGAGCTGGCATATACTTATTTGTCTTCTGCTAATTTAAGCAGGTGTCTTGCTGAGGTTTCCTTATGGAAGAAAGTTGTAGCAGCCCAGTGACAGTACAGGTAATGGCAGTCTGGCAGTTATAGGCGTGTTAGGACAATGTTGATTAAAGGCTGTCTGAAGAATGTTGAACTACCACAAACTGCTGAGAATCAGTACTGAAGACGATTCCCAGCAAAGAGCACAGAATACAAGGTTTATTTTCCATTCCCTTTAGGGCTAATCTATATAGAGAATAAAACAAGCATGGCACATAAATAATATAGCCATAAAACCACAGCACAGTTCTTCTGAATGGTCCATAAGACAACTGGCTTAAAACCCATGCAGCAGTGACTGTCTTTTTACGTTGTAGAAATAACTGCCATTTTAGTATAACTAAATTGCTACTTTTTTTTTTGATAGAGTACTGAGAGGAGTGAGGAGTGAGAATCAATGTCAGGTTTTTATTCCTGTTCCCTCTCTCTAATTACTCTGAGTATCAATGTCTCCAGCAAGGAATGTAAGGGAACAGGAATAGCTATCCTCCCACTTTCTGTTATTTCTTCAGGAAGTGAGCGGAAATATCCCTAAAGAGACACAGATGTAAAAAAACACGACAGGTTTTAACCCTCCTCTACTCTATCCAAAATCAAAATAGAAAGTTTTGGCTTTAGATATACTTTATTGATGACAATAAAACATCATTATGTTATTGATAGCAAAATCTATATGTTATTGTTAAAGAAGATCTCTAGGAAGACATTCCAATCCAGCAGTGACATCCCCATATAGAAAAGAAGCAGCCCAATCCAACAAAGAGACATCCCCATATAGCAAAGAGGCTCCTCATAAAGCGAACATCCACTAAGTCTGCACAAAGTTTTCCATCTTTTGCAGACTGTATATGTGCTGTATAAAAAGTGCAGAGAAAATGAAGCACCCATACCTGAGACTAAGAGTTCCCATGCCATTCCGGCCCCTGTATCTGCTGACCCCTGGTCTCATTCATCCCCCCTCCCTTAACAGTTCAGCTGCGTTTATCTCTGTGCATGATCCCTGGCTGAGGCAGGATCCCACTGTGCTAGGGGCTGGAGGGAGAGTAGTGAAGGAATCAGCTAGGTAAAGGTGCAAGTGCTGGGCCTCTTGGGACACCCAAGCCCTTTGGGACGCCCAGGCCCCTTACATGTGTATGGGCTGTCCCTCGTGATGGCGGCCCTAATGACACAGAAGGAGTTAAATTTAATGAGGTGTATACCACCTCCTGGCACTCTTACAGTGGCTTGCATGCTTCTTTGAAAACACAGGAGGTTGCTCACTCAGCACAGGTGCCATTTAGAGAACACTCTGTTCTTTCTCAATTAATGCAAATCATTCTCTGATTAGAGTAGGTGGAGAGGTGGGGCAGTGATGTCATGATCTCCACTTTGCCCAATCAGCCACTTGGCTAGCACTAATCACTGTAGCAGGGGTGCCTACTACAGTGATCTCTAGCTTCCATGGGCAATCCCACATGTAAATATTGCCATACCTGTTCTAGATTGTTACAGGCGGGCTGGAGGTCAGTTGGCACCACATCACATATAATAAATACCAACCAAAATACAAAGAAAAATGGATTTTTAAGGTGCTCAAAAAAATCTCAAACATTTATGTTGTATTAAAATCATACAAAATTTTTTTGCAGTGTTATCATATATAAAAACCTACATCACATTTGCAGTTGTGAAGGTTTAAAAACCAATAAGGTGCTCCATGTGGCTCAGAGTTCCCAATGCAACAATTCCCACTCGATATGTTTAGCCAATTTTTGGCTTCTTCAGGAGATTTACAGATAATTGCATATAATTGCCACTAGGAGAGGATAAAAATAAAACAATTATCAAATCTGATTAACAATGATAGAAAAACAGTGCATAAATCATCAATACACATTAATCAATACCTAGATCATCAATACACATTAATCAATGCACTTACTGAATATTGGTTTTAGAGGGTTAACCTGCAAGGGCTGTTCTTACCAGGTGTGTTTTCACTCAAAAGAATGTAACAAAACAAGCATCCCCAGGAGGGTCCAAAATGAGCCAAAACTGATCTCCCTGCTAACGATCACACTAACTCCTAAATACAATAAAATAATGGAATAAGATAAAAAAACAAACAAAAAAACAGAACAAAAAACAAAACCACATATAAGTATATATATAATAAGGTAGAAAATGCCCTTCACCTACCCCAAAAAGATGAGTAAAAATTCATAAACTCACAGGTGACCTCACTCGCCTCAAATGATCCAGGGCTTATATCGCCAACTAGCTACCCCGAGGGACACGGGAGGACAACACCAAACACTTATGTAAACCCTTGAATTCCAAATGAAAAAAATAATGATCAGCACCACAATGAATCTAAATATATATATATATATATATATATATATATATATATATATATACATTCAAAGGAAAAAGAGTTTAGTCATTAGTTAATACTAACCAGGTGCGGACACCCAAAATGGACGCACATGTGAACAGCTTGCTGGAAGTGACATCACGTGCCGAGGCATTTCGGGGCCATCTTGGATTATACACCGCTGCCCTCGCCAGAGTCCAAGCAGGGGCTCACTGGCACATCAGCAGGCCAAAGAGATTGACACCTTATGGCAGGCGGGACAAAACTATGCCCACCACCTCACAAAGGGGCTCACCCTCCCTGGATGGCACCCTCAGGTGTCCGATGGCCATAAATGCCTGTAATTCCACTAATGAGCCAGTCCAAATCATAAAGACATCATCAATAAACCTACGCCAAATTAACACTCTGCAGCAACTTTTGAAACTTTCTAGAAGAGAAATAAGTAAAAAGAGGTTTACTTCTTTTCTAATATTAGGAAAGCAGGGGGAACTCAGAAAAAAAGTTTCTTCTATTGACAGACTGCAACATATGTGTCATTTTTTATTTTGCCCATAGTTCCACTTTAATCATTTGTGAGATTTGAGATAATGTGCTAATGCATATACTGCCCACAGGCTTTTGCATAATTAATTTTCTTTAGGCACAAATCACAGATAACTTATTTTTAAAACTTAATTTCTTCAAAAAAGGTTACAATGACTGAGTTTTGATATTCATTTTATCTGACATACTTAGAGCCAAAGGCATTTTGACATATCTTTTCTGATTTTTGTGCATTTTTGCATACATAAAGATGTAAAATCATCCAGGAGCATACAGCATATTCTTAACAGAATAGCAGGATATCAAGATGTAAAAAATGCCCAATATTGCTTCCAAACTAGCTAATAAATCCCTAAAAAAAAGTATACAAAAATTAAAGGAACACTTTGAAAACACATCAAATCTCAATGGGGAAAAATATCATGCTGGATATCTATACTGATATGGACTGGGTAATGTGTTAGGAATGTAGGGATGTCTCACTATTTGGTGGAAATGAAAATTATCAATCTACAGGGGACTGAATTTAAAGACACCCCGAAAATCAAAGTGAAAAAATGGTGCAGCAGGCTAGTCCATTTTGCTGACATTTCATTGCAGCAACTCAAAATGGTAGTCAGCAGTTTGTAAGGTCCCCACGTGCTTGTATGCATGCCTGACAACGTCAGGGCATGCGCCCAATGAGACGACGGATGATGTCCTGGGGTATTCCCTCCCAGATCTGGAGCAGGGGATCACTGAGCTCCTGGATAGTCTGAGTTACAACCTGGCGGCCTCGGATGGACCGAAACATGATATCCCAGAGGTGTTCTATTGGATTTAGGTCAGGCGAGCGTGGGGGCCATTCAATGGTATCAGTTCCTTCATCCTCTGGGAACTGCTTGTGGACATGATATGGCAAAATCTCAACACCACTCACCAGTCACCTGAGTGACACTGACAGATGCCCGGCGGGCGGCTCTCCCACCTCCCCATCCAGTCCTCCGCTCCAGCGGAGTGGCACTGTCACTGACTGACTCCTGGCATCCGGGCTGCCAGGCTGCTCTACTGTGTCCCCCATCCACTCTGGCTCCTGGCTGTTGCTGTTCATAAAAAGGTGCCAAGTGGTGCCATGACGTCACCACATCCCCCCTTCTCACCTGAGCCCAGCCGAATTCAGCCGAGCTTGCCTGATCCGGCTTTGCTATTGCACAGTGGGAAAATAAGCCGAAGGCCATTTTTTTCACAGACAATCATTGTACATAAACAGACATTTACAGACATAAATAGTTAAAATTTACAGACTGTCCATAACTTTACCGATGGTTGGCAACCTTGAGCCCAATCCAGCTAAGAGACAGTCCAATCCAGCTAAGGGACAGTCCAATCCAGCTAAGGGACAGTCCAATCCAGCTAAGAGACAATCCAATCCAGCTAAGGGACAGTCCAAACCAGCTAAGAGACAGTACAATCCAGCTAAGAGATAGTACAATCCAGCTAAGAGATGGCCCAATCCAGCTAAAAGACAGCCCAGTTCAGCTAAGAGACAGTCCAATCCAGCTAAGAGACAGTCCAGTCCAGCTAAGGGACAGTCCAAACCAGCTAAGAAGAGCCCAATCCAGCTAAAAGACAGTCCAATCCAGCTAAGGGACAGTCCAATCCAGCTAAGAGACAGTCCAATCCAGCTAAGGGACAGTCCAAACCAGCTAAGAGACAGTCCAATCTAGCTAACACACAGTGCAATCCAGCTAAGAGACAGTCCAATCCAGCTAAGAAACAGCCCAATCCAGCTAAGAGACAGTCCAATCCAGCTAAGAAACAGCCCAATCCAGCTAAGAGACAGTACAATCCAGCTAAGAGACAGTACAATCCAGCTAAGAGACAGTCCAATCCAGCTAAGAAACAGCCCAATCCAGCTAAGAGACAGTACAATCCAGCTAAGAGACAGTACAATCCAGGTAAGAGACAGTCCAATCCAGCTAAGAAACAGCCCAATCCAGCTAAGAGACGGTCCAATCCAGCTAAGAAACAGCCCAATCCAGCTAAGAGACAGTCCAATCCAGCTAAGAAACAGCCCAATCCAGCTAAGAGACAGTCCAATCCAGCTAAGGGACAGTCCAATCCAGCTAAGAGACAGTCACAGAGAGACCCACATCCAAGCACTGTAACATTAATAGACAAGGCCAGCCTTCTGTCCTGCATCATTGCCAAATGCTAGTCAATATCAATCCGTAATTACCTTTACCAGGGCAAGGTGGTTGAGTCTGTACAATTTCTCTGGGCTGGCTCTGTTGTTTCCATTGTCAGACCACAGTGCAGCAAGTCAGTGACTGTCTGAGGCTGAGCAATATTGTCTACGGTGTCGCTCTTCCACTTCTACATAGGCTCGAGTGTGACTGCCTCCAACAAGGTAGGACACTTCCAGTTTACAGGGAGAAAGGCCAGTCCCAAAAAGTTAATTAGGCAAATTAGTTGGCTGCAAGGCCCCTGTAAGTGCGAGGCCTTAGTCAACCGCCTACTTTGTCTAATTATAGAGCCACCTCAGCATCTGCTCTTTTTTTTTTTATAATAAATAATGTTTTTATATATTTCGTGCAAATATCTCTTGTGGAGCTGCACAAAGCAATAAATTGTGATGCTCTGGTCTTAGTTTAGGTATAATGTTCCAGTCTACCTTGCTGTCTTCACCTATAGAAAAATCACTATCTAGGGAAATTGGTAGTCTTCCGCTCCAATTTTTCCCACAGGATTTGAAAGATACTACACCTGTGTAGATGGAGACCAGAGTACTTGACCAAGGCAACAGGGGCATAGCTAGGCAAGTCAGCGTCAGAGCCGAATCCTAGAACAGAGGTTGGTCAGGAGCAGGCTAGGGTCAAACTAAGAGAGCTTACAATCAAGCAACTAATTCAGAGGGTCAAATGAGAATATTGGCCTATGATCCCATTACAAGTAACATAATATTAACTACTTGCCAACCGCAGATAGCCGCATGACGGCTACACTGCGGCCGGCCAGTTCTGGGAGGGCGTCATATGATGTCCTCCCAGAACGAGCTCTCCTGTGCGCCCCTGGGGGCGCGCACCCGGTGATCTCCATGATCGCTGTGTCCTACGGACACAGCTGATCACGTGATGTGGTAAAAGGCCAATCACAGCGGCCTTTTACCACGTAATCAGCCGTATCCAATGACACGCTGATCACCGGGAAATGCAATTGCTGGTTCTCGGCTGCACTTTCCTCAAGCTGTCAGAGCGTGAGGAAAGTACTACTGAGAACCGGCAGTTGTCAGAGCAGTGCCCTGATGATCAGTGCCCAGCAGTGCCACCCACCAGTTCCGCCCACCTGTACCCAGCAGTGCGCCCACCTGTGTCCAGCAATGCCCCCACCTGTGCCCAGCAGTGCACCCACCTGTGCCACCCAGCAGTGCCACACACCTGTGCCCAGAAGTGCCACCTACCCGTGCCCAGCAGTGCCACCCACCTGTGCCTGCCCACCAGTGCCACCCACCTGTGCCCACCAGTGCCACCCACCTGTGCCCACCAGTGCAGCCCAGCAGTGCTGCCAGTCAGTGCTCAGCGGTTGTGCCAGTCAGTGCCCAGCAGTGCTGCCAGTCAGTGCCCAGCAGTGATGCCAGTCAGTGCACCTATCAGTGCTGTTTATCAGTGCCACCTATCAGTGCCGCCTATCCGTGACACCTCATTAGTGCTGCCTATCAGTGCCACCTATCCGTGCCACCTCATTAGTGCTGCCTATCAGTGCCGCCTATCAGTGCTGCCTATCAGTGCCCATCAGTGCTGCCTATCATGGCCCATCAGTGCCACCTATTAGTGCCCATCAGTGCTGCCTCATCAACGCACATCAGTGAAGGAGAAAAATGACCTGTTTGAAAAATTTTATAATAGAAACAAAGAAACTTTTTTCTTTTCAAATTTTTTTGCATTTTTTTTGTTTATAGCTCAAAAAGTAAAGTGCCCAGCGACGATTAAATACCACCAAAAGAAAGCTCTATTTGTGAGAAAAAACTGATAAAAATTTCATATGGGTACAATCTTGCATGACCGCACAATTGTCAATCAAAGTGCGACAGTGCTGAAAGCTGAAAATTGGCCTGGAAAAAAGAGGGGGTATAAGTGCCAGTAGGCAAGTGGTTAAAACAAATATAATTTATCCCATGCTTTTAGTTTTCATGTTCTTGATGTTACACCTCAGAGCATTTCAATTTGTGATAATTGTATTACTTTTAACCACTTTTATTTTTTCAGTCTAAATCTCTGTATATAACATCTTTTTATGCAACATAATCAATATTAATACAAATAGTGCATTTTTGGGCACATCACCATTTTCACATGAATAGGTATGTTTTGGCTTCTTTACGGAATTTTTCACATATTTAAATTGGGAATTTGCATTGACCTATATTGTATATTGTTTTCATATTTTTTTTTGTCAAATGTACGTAATTATTATTATTATACAGTATTTATATAGCCCCAACAGTTCACTCAGCGCTGTACATTACAATGTAATGTTTTGTGATTTGTAATACTATTTTCACTGATTATAATGTGTTTATAAGGTAGTTGTGATGTATTTTTCCAGTTGAGCTTTATTGGCGAATGAAATGGCACTCCTATTTTAGTTTAAAGCAGAGTTCCACTCAAAAACAGAAGCAATGTTTATTTACCTCCTCTTCTCCATTGCCATATTTGGCACCTTTTGGGGGGGGGTGGGGGTACACGGTTTTGACAGGTATCCACTCTCATAGTTTGCCGCGGCAAAGTGAGCTGGAAGTTCGGCCCCCTCCACAGTCTCCTGGGAACTTTTACAGGTCCGAGGAGACTGCCGGACCAATTAGGAGGCGCAGCATGACTCGCGCATGTGCAGTGGGCACCAAACTGTGAAGCCGCAAGCTGTCACAGCCTGGTGCCCACAGTTGAGATGCCGGTGCTGTGGAAGAAAGAAGGAGAGAAGGGATGGCGCGGGTGAGTACTCTGGGACAGGTAAGTGTGTGTTTATTAAAAGTCAGCAGCTACAGTTTTTGTAGCTGCTGACTTTTAATAAACACAAAAACGGCTTGAACTTCGCTTTCAGTTTTAGTTTAAACATTAATATTATTTATAATTTATTGTTGTATTTGAAGGTGTTGTATAGTGGAAGTGATTGCAGTTGAGGGAGCTATACTTAAGTTTCTGATGTCACCTGCTTTTTAATAGAAATAAATATGCATCCACATTTACTTTGTAGTTATTATATGGCTGTTAGGCACTCTTCCCTATTAACATTTTATGTGTTTGGAGGAGGTGTTTGAAGTCCTAATCAGGAGAGCAGCTTACGAACAACGCTGCTCCTCCATAGATATCATACAATGAATGAGTTTTGTCACCCTAGGGATGGAAAATGTGTTACTGGTAGGAACACCAAGGTACAATTAAAAAAAAAAACAAACAGAAAAATAAAAAATTGCAGCCATCACATCTGAGAACTGTTGAGCTACAAAATGTTACATTTTATTTGGGGTTTAGTTATGCTTTAAACTCTTGCCTGTTAAACTCTTTATCTTGTTTGAAATTTGCTGAATTCATCTCCTGTTACTTGAAATCAAGTTCACTGCAGACTTTTTTTCACAAGCAACTAGACTGAACTGACTGGCTGTGTAAATGGATGATATAGTGATTGCAGGCCGCTTGGTGAAACAATAAACACCCTTCTTGTCACGCTGATGGGCCACTTCCTACCCCAGCTGTTTCCTGTTTATCTTCTTTGGAAGCTCAAGGTTCATTTATATAAATCTAGCCTTTTCATAATGCTCAGTTTTCATAATTATCTCTTCAAAAGGATGTGAGATGATGAACAAATATAAAACAATTTACTGTACAGTTAACTTATCACCAGCCAGGGGAACTCAAACTCAGAATATCATGAAAAACTGAATAGACAGAGGATATTGACAGAAGATCCAGATATAGCTATCAATTATGGGCCAATTTTTATTTAAAGGTTTGTTTGACCCTTATCTTCCATGGATTCAGTGTGGCTCTAGATTGGTTCTCAGTGAATTAGCTAGAGTTTGGGGAAGCAGTGTTGTATTTGGTCACACTGAGCCAGATAAACTATTGCTGGAGCGCCAAAGCTGCTTTTTGTTTAGTTGCGTCAAGTATCAGTTCAATTTAAAGGGTTTGAAATTAAAGATGTGACTAGTGCAGCAGTTGTAATAAAAAATCCCAAATGCAATATTTTACATAAAAAAATAAAAATGGCAACTGGCCCAAATTATTAAGTAGCTTTTATGTTAAGGCGCACATGATAGGGCTTTGCACAAACAAAAAGTTTATTTTTCCAGCGCTCTTACCAGCTATCCAGCAAAAAAAGAGAAAAGAATTATACTGTCTAACAATTTTGTAAAAACTGGGGTTTTAGTTGCACAACATTTACAAATATATGTGTAAGCCGCACCACTTCGTCAAGGCCTCACCATATAGTGCGGTCATAGCTCTAATCTTTAAAGTTGATGTTTAGTATAAGGTAGGGGTGTCCAACCCTCTGACTTTCGTAGGCCACATTGGAAGAAAAGGAATTGTCTTGGGCCACACATAAAATACACTAACAATAAAGATAGCTAATGAGCAGAAAAAGTCAGGCAGATCACAGGTAAGGAACACTGATACAGATTATGTACCTATTTAACCACTTCCCGTCCGGCCATTGTATATAAACGGCCGGACGGTGGCACTGCAGGGTTGGGTGGCCGTCTATAAACGGCCTCCCCGCACCCTGCTTGTGCGCGCTCCCTGGGAGCGCGCAGCACCGCGATCCGGTGCCCGCTGTGTCCTCCGGACACAGTGAAACACCGATCGTCGGACGGGACCTCTGTACGAGGTCCCGATCATGTGATCACTGATTGGCCAATCAGTGATCACATGCAAAGTAGTAAGCAAGATGTCACTTGTGACATCATTGCTTACTACGTGTGAAATCTGTGAATGATCACAGAGGTCACATGGTACAGGGCTATTCACAACAGCCTTGTACCATGTGACAAGCTGTGACCAATCACAGCTCACTCTGTATTTCTCAATGAGTGCAGGAATGCACACAGAGAGAAAGAGAAATGATTGCTTTTACATCCTATATGGGTGTAAAAGCAATCAGTGTAAAAAAAATCTTCATCACCCCCCACAAGTAGTACAGTGTCACCATGGTGACACTGTACTGCTAGGGTGACCGTATGTAAAAAAAAAAATAAAAATAAAAAATAATAATATAAAAAAAAAAAATAAAAATTTAAAAAAAAATGTTTAAAAATTATAATTTTTGCTTATAAACTAATTTGGATTTTTTTTTTTACTAAAAAGATAACGGAATAAATTTTGGCTAAGATTTATGATGAAATATTATTTAATTGCAAAATTTTATAAAAAAAACACTTTTTTTCAAAATTTTTGGATATTTCATTTACATAGCAAAAAAAATACAAATCCCAGTGGTGAATAAATACCACCAAAATAAAGCTTTATCTGTCTCAAAAAAATGGTAAAAAATTCATTTGGGTACAGTGTTGCATGACCGCGCAATTGTCATTCAAAGTGTGATAGCGCTAAAAGCTGAAAATTGCCCTGGTTAGGAAGGGGGTAAAAGTGTCCGGACAGGAAGTGGTTAAGTAATAAAACTTTTTTTTAAAAATATTTTTATGATAAAAGTTAAAGAGGGCAATGTAAAACTAGTGCGATATTTGACACTATTTTTGATAAACAAACGCATCAATCTCTAGTTCAATGGATAGCAGCAATTCTCAATGTATTCTCAAGGTGCTCATCAGATATTTTGCTTCTAATATCGCCCTTTTTTGCTTCATCCTTGAAAATAGTTGCTCACAAATATAGGTGCTGACGAAAACTGATGACATGAATAAAGCATGATTGTGAGGAGTGGGATATTTAATACTGTTAAATTTTTCTTTGGCCACATATAGTCACTAAGTGTAAACACATTTTTACAAAAAAATAAAAAAAATTAACATTTTTAAGTAAGTTTATGATTTTGTGTTGGGCCACATTCATAGCTGTCTTGGGCCACATGTTGGACTCCCCTAGTATAAGTTTTAACGTTATCTCTGAACTCACTTGCTGGTCTTTGTAGTACCTATAGTTCCTTTTTATGGGAGAAGCCAGAACTACCACATCTGCCTTTACCCTAGATCTCCCAAACAGTGGACAGAATTATTTTAATTTTGGACATAGTGGTGAGTTTGGTTGTGGGTGTTTTCTGCATTTTTACTTCTTGCTCTGTTGCTGATTTTCCTTTGCTTCCTTTCCTGGAGACAACATTTTTTACTAGTGCCTTAATGTGGTGGCTACATTAAGTTTCTTTTCTCAGGCTGCAAGCACAGCAAATTAGAAAAATAGAAATCTAGATCTTGCCAGAAAAAAATAAACCAATGCAGCCACCACATCTAAGGATCACATTTTTGGTTTTGGTTTCATATATGCTTTAAGGTAAATATGGCCCTGGATAGCATTAAAATGAGATAATATTATATATTATTGCATGAGTCTTAGAACAATTTAAAATAATTTGTGCAAATGTTGTTTTTTTATTGTCTCTACGGTTTTGCCCCATTTTTTCAATCTTTTTTGGTTTCAGATATATGGGGGTGTCACAGGTATGAGATAATCAACACATCTGACTAAAAACAACCTCATCAGATGACTGTTATTTCATATCTAGGAATACCTTGAAGTGAATGTAAACCTATTTTGTTTTACAAACATATTATACCTGCCTGCGCAGTGCAACAGTTTTGCACAGAGCAGCCCTGATCCTCCTCTTCTTGGATCCCCCGGCAGAGCTTCTGGTTCTTCCCTCCACTGAGTGCTCCCATAGCAAGCACTCATGGGGGCACTCATGCTAGCTCGACCCCAAGCCATGCTCTGAGTGTCCATTGACACATAGAGCGCAGCTCAGCCTTGCCCCCCTGCTCCGTGCTCATTGGCTGTGATTGGCAGCAGCAGAAACCAATCACTCCTGCACCAATACACTATGGAGTCAGTAAAATGGGCATTGTCATTGTCCAATCTATCTAGGAAACATAAAAGTTTCTTGTTGAAGAGTCGGAGTTATAGTCTCCAACATAACTGCTTCTGGTACGACAATCAGTATTTCTATCAGATAACCGGTGTGGCGATGGGAGATAGTTTTGCACCCAGTGTGGCCAACATATTTATGGCCCACTGGGAAACAAGTAGTTTTCAATAACAAGCCAAGCCAATTGGTATGGTATAAAAGATATGTAGATGATCTGTTTATGATCTGGGAGGGTGATGAGGGGAGCCTTCGAGAATTCATGAACAGATTAGTTAGTAATATAGGAATATTTCTTTGTCTTGGCACTATGATAAAAGTAAAGTAGCGTTCTTTGGATTTGGAAATTTCAGTTAATAATGGTCAGTTAGTTAAAAAATTTTTTTTAAACCTACAGACCGTAATAGTTTTATACCTCTGGATAGCTGCCACTATAAATCGTGGTTGTTTAACATTACGAGAGGGCAGTTTGTTTATTTATGAAGAAATTGTACTATAGAAAGTGATTATTTACAACAATCTGAAATGTTAACAAAGTGGTTTATACAGAATGGATATTGTCAAGAAGATATACGGAGAGATGTAGATGAGGTAAGACGTCTTAACAGGAATGATTTAATTAAAGATAAGGATAAGATAATAGATAAGGATGATGAATTAAGGATAGTGTTGGATTATAATGTCAAAAGTAAAAAGATTGAGAACATCATAAAGAGACATTGGGATATATTGCAGAGAGGTAGGGAACTGGAGGGGATTCTAACTCCCCAGCCTAACGTTGTGTATAGGAAAGTGCCAACATTAAGGAAGAGGCTGGCGCCAGGGGTTTTAGATCCTCCCATTAATAATAATAATAATAATAATAATAATAATAAAAACCTCTTTCCAGCATTAAAAGGTTTTTATGCATGTGGTAGGTGTAAAGCATGTAAGACTAGCGTGCATAACAACAAAAGAAGAAAAGAATGTTTATCCACAGCTACAGGCAAAACCTATAGAATTAGAGATTTCATCACGTGTACAGCGAAAAGGGTTGTGTACATATTGGAATGCTCTTGTGGTATACAGTATGTTGGAAGGACTTCTAGGCCTCTTTATGTTAGAATTAGTGAGCACCTAATAATATAAAAAAGGGTAAAAAGGAACACAGTGTGTCTTAGCATTTTAGGCAAGTACATAATAAAGACCCCAAAGAGTTAAGTTTTTGGGGGATAGAAAAGGTGGTCAAACATTGGAGAGGTGGGGATTACATTAGGCAATGAGGTAAACGAGAATCTTTTTGGATTTATGAAACGAAGGTCCTTTCTCCATTGGGATTAAACGTGGAGTTTGATTTAAACTGTTTTATAAGTAATAGCGTACTATGTTATTAAGTCATATTTTGCATGAATTGTCCTTTTATTATTAATATGCTTTTTACAATGTAATATATTTTCTGGTGATATGATAAGCACTCGGAAGAGCAAGTGGCGATCATTGGAGTAATATATATTTTTTAATATATTTTCATATATTTTATATGTATTTTTTTCATTTTTTTTTAGTGTGTTCCCAGCTTTGAGGGTTTTCTTCACTTCCTGGTCCAGAGGTGTTTCAAGATGGCTGCTGTCATCACTTCCAGATTCAGAGGTGATCCAAGATGGGTGATGAAATCACTTCCGAGTTCGGAGGTGATCCAAGATGGCCGATGACATAACTTCATGGTGGCCAGGAAGTGATGTCATTTTTGGGGTTAGGGAGAAGGGATATATGGGTTATTTTAGGGCTCCATATTTGCTGCCTACTGAAGAAGCTTGAATCTGAGGCATAACCAGTATAGGTGGAAGGAACTGAGCCCTAGATGTTTTGTACTGATGACCATCCAGGAGAGCGGGGTTGTGAGCCAAGTAACGAAATTATACATTATATGCTGGCTTATTTTTTTACATTTTGTAAGTGTTTTTATTCTGGGTGCTAATAAATTGTTTTATAAAGAGAGAGCACTATAGTTCTACTTTTCTGTTTTCTATAATACATATTGTGTGAGAGCGTCAGCTGGAGGAGTGTATACTTTGGCGGTGCCGGGAGAGAAGCTGGAGGAAGACCACAGAGGGTGTACACAAGTCTTTCCACATGTTGAGCACATAATGACCTATTGATGAGGTCATACAGTGAGGTGAGCAGGTTTTTCACCTAATGGTGGTGGCACAGTTGGCACTGAAACAGAGAGAAGATTTATCTTATACACATTGCACAGTGGTGTTATAAGAGACTTTTTTTTATGGAACTTTAATTACTGTTTACTATTTATTTTTATTTGCAGATACATGATTAAATTGTAAGCTACTCCCTGGGTTGAAGTCTCTGCATAGGATAGTAACCTAACAGATGTTCAAATCCTTCCCCATTTTAATCAAATGTTTTTTTACAGTCTGAATCACTAAACCAAAAATCTTAGGTTATAGTTGGGCTTTAAACAAAAAGTATAAGAAGGAGATGCACCAGACTAGTGCCCAAAGGAATTAAGGTCAAGTGCATGTAACGATTCCCATCATACGTGTCCACCAAATAGGGTGCAGTTTTAATGGCAATGCCCTCTTCTCAGCTCTGAGGCCCACTATTTAGTGGACATTTGTCTGGTAGTGTGATGGGTATTGTTACATGCACTTGACCTTAATTCTTTTTTGACTATATTGGAATCTATATTATTTAAAAAGGAGTCCTACGATAATGCTCTAGGCTGGTGCTCCTCCATTTTATGCTTGTCTTATAGTACTGGATTTCCCTGAATTAAAGAAGGCAGCAAGACCATACAGTGCTTACGGTGGGGGTCATCAGTGGTGAAGACTTCCAGTTCATGTTACTAATAAGAATGAAGAGTTGCCTACTTTGAGCCTCATGAGGTCTTGATTGTCTGGAGGGTCTCTTTTACCTTTAGGGGTGACTTTTGTTCTGTTTCATTAACAAAAAGTATATTCAGCAAGCTGTGTTACAAACTACATGCATACCTGCTAGTTCAAGTAAATCAAGTGGAAATAATTGTAGTGGTATTTAGAGAACACTGTGACCTCAGCAACAATTAATTGATTTGTCAGCTTCAAGAAGTACTATATGCTAGCATATTTGTTGTTGTGAACTCACTATGCAAAGTACATGAGCAGCACTTATTTCATTGCAGCTGATTCAGAGCAGCCACTGTATTTATAGTCAGATTAACACATAATACTTGATGAAGTCCATTAACAGCCTTACGCCATCAACTAAACCACAAACATGTGAAACACAATATTTTAGACAGAAACGATAAGTATAATAACCAATAAAGGAAGTAAGTATGCTTCCAATGAAGGAGCCAAGTGTCTTATATTAAGTTTTACATAATAGTCACATTGCAGAGAATAATGGGCTCAAGTGATTGCTGATTTAGGCAACATACTTTGATCTCTGTTGATTCGGTAAATTTTATTCATTCTGTTTAACAACTATGAACAGTTTAACAATTATGTACAGCCTGCAATAGTAATGAATTAAATAAGGGCAAGTGAAGCTTTCAAGCATCCAATCATAACATATGCTATAGCTTAGCATTTTTCATATAGGGTTTCATGTGTCAAGGTTCTTTACCCAAACATCAGATTCAAATTGATCTCAGACCTCAAATATCAAAGCAGTATTGCATCATCTCCACACCCCAAGTGCTTCAGGACTGGATCAGCAGATGAAAAGGTCTTGAATGTACAGTAAGCATATATGAGCTAGCAAACCATTCTACTTTCATTTCTGGACTACCAAAATCAGAGATTTCATGTGTTTTAGAATCAGTTGGCACAAGTTACTTTTACTGTTGACCCTAGAGCACTGAACTGTCTTGTCCATACTTTGCCACTGCATAAAGCCTGTCAGGTTAAATATTTGAGACATTGAGTACAACTTGCTGTTTCAACGTTTATTGAGTAAATTCAATTCTTTAATTACATATTACAAACAAAGTGTCATATTAAAATCCTTAAAATGATTTACTTAAATTGCTATATGTAACATTGAATACCTGGTGCTTGATTTCCTTATCCCTTTCGGACTTGGACTTGACCAGATTTTCGATTAGACCCTTATACTTACTAAAAGCTGAGTTGATTTGATGTTTCCTATGCTTCACAAGGAGTTTAAGATATTGCAGCATCTTACAGCATGCTTACCTTCCCTTTGTTCCTCCATCACTCCATTTACCACAGGGAGCAAGGTGAAGAAGTTCTGTATAGGCTTCAAGTCAATGCCAGCTGGCTCTTACAAAGAGATAAGTACTCTCTCCCCACTCCCATGTGACAATATTGGTGCTTGAGTTGCCAATTGCTGGCCAGGTACCAGTGCTCTGTCATATGGGTGGAAAGAGAGTGAATCACATGATCCATGTATTCTTCTCTCTGCTGCCAGTAGAGAACAGATTTACAGATGACCAAAGGAAAAGTGAGTATATGTAGAAAGGGGGTTCAGCATTGGGATGAACCTGTTGCTTTTCCCTTCATATTCTCACAGACAACAACAAAAATAACCATAAACCTAAAACCATAAAAATAGGCTGGATTTATGTAGGATATTACAAACAAGGATTACAGTAAAAATTTACACAAATAGCCATTCACAACCCCACAATACACATAGTGCCACCATCAGCATCAATAATTTGCACTCATACAGTGGGGTTGAGTCTCTTTTTACTTGTTTCGCAGTCCACTGGGATCTGCTTCATCAAGAGTTGTGGTAAGTTTACTGGCCCATTGCCATTCTATGTAACATTCTGTTTGGCTGCCTCTACATACGAGCAGCCTGGTGGAAGGGTATAACCTTATTGGAGACATTGGCATGGACTTAACCGGAAGGCAATAACAATTCCTTTAATAGAAAACTTTATGCTTTTTGACTCTAGGAGTAAAGTGATGTGATCAATAAAACATGTTTGTACCTAGTTTTTAAATTCATTTTCAAATATTCAGTGAACACAGACCAAAGTCATGCAGTTTATTGAATTCTGTTCTGGAATAGCTTCAAAGCTTTCTCCAGATGTAAATAACCCCTTGTATGTCTACTGCAATATGTAGACAAAGACATAATCTTCCCTAATTATGAGCATTATAGGTTATAGTTTTACAAAAAAAAAGCCAAAAATGTTGTTTCTGGTTTCTGGCAATTGGTTGTAGATCATAAAACATATGACATAGGTGCTGGTTAATGGATCCAATGCTCTTTTCTATCTCATTCTTTTATAGCTGTGTTTTTTCTGCTCTTCTTAGCTATTTCCTTTCCAGGGCCTAACACAATCACGGCAGGATTGGTTAAAGATAAACCTGTCTATAGTTACATAGTTAGTCTGGCTGAAAAAAGACAAAAGTCCTTCCAGTTCAACCATTTAAAAAAAAAAAAAAAAAAAGTTATAATTTTATACACACAGTTGATCCAGAGGAAGGCAAAAAACCCCCCCAGCCAAGCATGATCCAATTTGCTCCTGCAGGGAAACAAAATTCCTTCCTGATCCCCCGAGAGGCAATCGGATATTCCCTGGATCAACTTTACCTATAAATGGTAACCATTTATATTCTGGATTGTAGGGACCTGCAAATATCAGCAGGCACCAAAGAAAAAAACTATTATTACTTTATTTATTTATTTCAGGTACTTATATAGCGCCATCAATTTATGCAGCACTTTACATATATATTGTACATTCACATCAATCCCTAACTCCCATTCATGCATACACATACTAGGGCCAATTTAGGCAGGAGCCAATTAACCTACCAGCATGTCTTTGGAGTGTGGGAGGAAACCAGAGTACCTGGAGGAAACCCACGCTTGCACAGGGAGAACATGCAAACTCCAGGCAGGTGGTGCCGTGGCTGGGATTTGAACCAACGACTCTAGTACTGCCAGGCGGAAATGCTAACCATTTAGCCACTGTGCTGCCCATATTAGCTCCAGTTTTAAGTACAGGATGTAGGCCTGATGTTAAACACACATAAACATTTTAATGTGATATATGGTTAATGTCAGTCAAGACGTTGCTTCAGTGACTTTAGTATCTTCAGCAGAAATCATTGTCCAAATACTTGTTCCAGATCAATAACGTAATGTAAAGTAAAATGGTAAATTTGACATTAGAGCAACTAGTATACTGCAAGGATAACTTTTTATTAATCCTTGAGTTTAGCTTTAATGAAGAAGTAGGGCCACAGCTCTTTTGGCTCTATATCTCCTGTGGGTCACAGTAGTGCTTTAGTTCTGCACTCCTGTGACAAGTATTCAGCCGAGAGAGGGCTAAAGTTTAGATGTTTGTTTTTTTTCATTCCCAAATGTCTCTTTTAATGCAAACCTGAACTTTGCACATACAGTTATTACCAGCAGGTTTACTTTAATTGGGGCTCAACCTGCAGCAGATAATTTTCTTTCCTATTTCTCTGTTGTTGTAAGTGAAGAAAAATACCCAGTACTTCCGTGTATGAGGAAGCATGTGACCCATTCCTCTTCCTCTCGTGTTACTGCACTGATGCAGGGATTACTCAGCCCTGTATGTGATCTGTAACTTACACCATCTTTGCTTCTGTTGTCCAAACAAATTGTTCTTAAGGCCAAATCTGAAAGTACTTCATGTGTAAGGGACCATTCAATATGGTGATTGAATATTACATGATTTAACCATCAACCATGAGAAGTCAGTAACTGCATCTAAAACACAAACCAAAAAAAAGTTTTGGTTTGTGTTTATTATCTCATATTGTTCAGATGTATATGTGAGCTGTCAGCGGCTTTTGAATACATCAAGCACTGTGTCCAAGTTGGTTACTCACCTATACGCCTGGTCTTGGACTTGGACTGTTTTAACCGCAACTAAATTCTATTCCTTATGACAGGTTTCTCTTAAGTTTTAAGGTGGCTAGATAAAATAGGATATTTTATTCTTTCTGTAACTATTACCCACATGGAAGAAAAATATATTTGAAATATATTTTAAAAATATTCTTCCCAAAATCTAAAGACTATATTTAAAAAAAATATATTTTTAAAAATATATATTTTTTAAATGTAGTTTTCAGATTTTTTTTACATATAAAAAAGTAATTTTATCATATATTTTTACATATATTTGTAAATGCATTCCAAAAATGTAGATTTGTATTTTTAACAGGTTCCTGCCCGACCTATAGCCAGATGGCTGCCTGAAAAACCCCTCGTCCCTCCGGGTGGACGCCATATGGCAGGCATGTCCAAAGTCCGGCCCGCGGGCCATTTACGGCCCGGGGGTCGGTTTAATACGGCCCTCCAACAGCCCTCCCTGCTCTGTGTAATGTGGCCCTCCCATGGCCCTCCCTTCTATGGCAGACAGTCTTCTGCTTGAGAGCAGAGGGCATTACGCATGCCTGACTGCGGTGCGTTCTCCCTGGTCTGTGTAAATGCGGCTGTCGCATGGCCCTCCCTTCTGTGGCAGACAGTCTTCTGCTTGAGAGCAGTGTGCATGCGTGACTGCGCCGCGCTGGGAGCGACAGAGGGCGGTGATGTCAGGGCCGGGCTTCCAGCGTGAAGTGTGTTTCTCTTCCCCTCCCGGCTGCCGAGCAGAGACTTCAGCTCCAGCTACCTTTTTCACCCTTCACATTAGTGCAGGTAAGTTTTTTTAAAATTTATTTTCAATACATTGTGAAAACTCAGCTGTCAGTTGATCTTAATGTTATGAAATGAAAAGTAAGTCGTTTGCAATTAACTTGGCATAAAATAATTTATTTGCATTTAATTGTAATGGTTCAAAGAATGTTTGGAAAAATGTTCGGCCCTCCACCATGTTCACTTCATCCAATATGGCCCTCTTTGAAAAAAGTTTGGACACCCCTGCCATATGGCGTCCTTTTGGGCATGCGCAGTTTGCATGCCCGCAGAGCCACTCAGCGGCGCGATCTGTCACCGGCCGTGTACCTTGGACACGGCCGATGACAGATCTGAGTACCGACCCCGTTGCCGGTACCATGTGACCTGCTGTGACCAATCACAGCAGGTCACATGACAGTTGTATACAATGGATGTCTTCATTCATGCCATCCATTGTATACTAGTGTGTCTAGCTGTGAATGGTCACAACGCTCACATGCACAAGCTGGGCCAATCACAGCCCAGCTGTGTCATGTGATTGTCAGGGCAGGGGCCGAGGAACGGACAGGCAGGCCTAACAATGTAACGCACTGGCTGACGACAACCACTACCCACAGACCGAAGTCCCTCAGGGCGCGGAGTCTAAGTCCCAGGCTGCCCTTCACCAGGGCCCCTGATGGTGGGGATGGACTTGACGCAGCCAGGAATCAGGTCGCGGCCCCCGAGACACCTCAGTTGCGGTAATGGCCGCCGCCAATGGCGTGTAGCTGGTGGAAGAGACAAAAGAGTAGTCAGACAAGCCGGGTAAACAACAACAGGACAAAACAGTACAGGACAGCAGACGAGAATCACAGGTCACGAGCCGGGTTCAGCAACAGAGGATCAGATCAAGGGAGAATACAAAGGTGAGAACCTCTCAGGTAATACCGCGGGTTGGAACCCATAGTTGGCCATGAAAGGAGACATCCCGGAGGAGGAGTTGACCGCCGAGTTCCTGGCAAACTCTGCCCAAGGCAGGAGATCGGCCCAATCGTCCTGATGGTCTGAAATATAACACCGAAGGAATTGTTCTAAGGCTTGATTGGAACGCTCCGCAGCCCCATTGGACTGCGGGTGGTAGGCTGAAGAATAGGAGAGACTAATACCCAACTGGGAGCAGAAGGCGCGCCAGAATCTGGACACGAACTGACTCCCGCGGTCCGAGACAATCACCTTAGGCAACCCATGCAGGCGAAAAATCTCCCTGGAAAAGACCGTGGCCAGTTCTTGCGCTGTGGGTAATTTCCTGAGTGGAATGCAATGGCACATCTTGGAAAACCGATCGACGATCATGAGGATGACCGTATGACCCCGAGACACCGGGAGGTCTACAATAAAGTCCATACCTAGATGTGACCAAGGACGCTCCCCATTGGGAATGGGTTGCAGAAGACCCAAAGGGAGATGCCGTGGAGACTTATTCTGGGCACAGATCGAACATGCCGCTACATAAGAGGCAATGTCGGCACGGAGGGTTGGCCACCAGAATAAGCGAGAGACGACCCAACACAGCTGGTTCTTCCCCGGATGCCCGGCAGTTTTGGCGTTATGGTAGGTACGCAGCAGGCGGGTGCGCAATCCCTCGGGTACGAAACATCTACCCTCCGGCTCCCCGGGAGGAGCATCAGTTTGAGCCGCCAAAATCTGCTCCCCAAGAGGAGAGGTCAGACTGGTGCGAATGGCAGCCAGGATCTGATCTGGAGGTATAAGTGAGATTGGCTCAGAGTCTTCCCTGGACAACTCAGAGTATTGCCGTGATAACGCATCAGCCCTGACATTCTTGGAACCAGGCAAATACGAAACCACATAGTTGAAGCGTGACAAGAACAGAGCCCATCTGGCCTGGCGGGGTGTCAATCTCTTGGCCTCCGAAAGATAAGTCAGGTTCTTGTGATCGGTAAGAATGAGGACCGGAACCGCGGAACCCTCGAGCAGGTGCCTCCACTCCTTGAGAGCCAGGATGATGACCAACAACTCCCGATCTCCAATCTGGTAGTTGCACTCTGCAGAGGAAAGCTTCCTGGAGTAGAACCCGCAGGGAAGTAGGGGTCCATCAGGCGACCGACGCTGAGACAGGAGAGCCCCTACTCCCGTCTCGGAAGCATCAACCTCGAGGACGAAGGGCAACCCAGGATTGGGATGTGAAAGAATCGGAGCCGAAGCAAAGGCGGTTTTCAGAGCCTCGAAAGCTATGATGGCCTCGGATGGCCACTCGTGAGGGTTACTCCCCTTCCTGGTTAGGTCAGAGAGAGGCCTTGCCAATGTGGAGAAGTTCCTGATGAATTTCCGATAGTAGTTGGCAAAACCCAGAAAGCGCTGAATGGGCCGAAGACCATTGGGACGAGGCCACTGCAGAACCGCAGCAACCTTCTGAGGGTCCATGGAAAATCCCTCCGCGGAAATTATGTAGCCCAAAAAGGCAACTTGGGATCGATGGAACTTGCACTTCTCGAGTTTACAAAAGAGTCCGTTCTCACGCAATCGTTGCAGCACCTGCTTGACATCCTGGACATGAGACTCCATGGAAGTAGAGTAAACCAAGATGTCATCCAGGTAAACCACTACGCACTGCTGCAACAAATCACGAAGGACATCGTTTATGAATTCCTGAAAAACCGCGGGCGCATTACACAATCCGAAGGGCATCACCAGGTATTCGTAGTGCCCGGTTCTGGTGTTAAACGCGGTCTTCCACTCATCCCCCTGTCTGATCCGTACGAGGTTGTACGCCGCCCTAAGGTCGAGTTTGGTAAAGACTGTTGCTCCCTTAAGGCGGTCGAACAACTCAGAAATCAAAGGAATCGGATATGCATTTTTAATGGTAATTCGATTGAGACCCCTATAATCGATGCAGGGCCTCAACTCCCCACCTTTCTTCTTTACGAAAAAAAAACCTGCTCCTGCTGGAGAAGTAGACTTACGAATGTGCCCCCGGGAAAGCGCATCCACAACGTACTCCTCCATGGCCTCATTCTCCGCAACCGAGAGAGGGTACACCCTGCCACGCGGAGGAGTGGCCCCGGGTTGCAAGGATATGGCGCAGTCGTAAGGACGATGCGGTGGTAAGGTACCAGTGCGTACCTTATCAAACACGTCCCGGTACTCCCCATAGTTGGTGGGCAACACAGAGTCCGAGGAGGCACACAATACCTTAACTGGCCCCCAGATGCACCCGGCCCCACACTGTGGAGAACATGAGAGAATCTCGGCTGTTTGCCAATTGAAGGTTGGATTGTGCCTCTGGAGCCAGGGATACCCCAAAACCACCGAATAGTGTGGGGAAAGAAATCACCTGAAAACAGGCCAACTCCCTGTGAACAGCCCCAATGGCTACCTCTATCGGCAGAGTCTCGTGGGTAACCTGCGGCGGCTGCAGGGGCCTGCCATCTATGGCTTCGAGAACCAATGGGGTGGCGCGAGCCTGCAGGGGAATGGAGTGCTGTACAGCAAACGAGCTGTCCAAGAACAACCCACCGGCCCCAGAGTCTACTAACGCCTGGGCCGTCACCGAGCCCTCCGTCCAAGAAAGGACCATGGTGATCAGTGGCTTATCCTTGCGGAACGCCGGGGACGAGGAAACTCCACCCAAGATCTGTCCCCGACATGATCTCAGGTGCGAGCGTTTCCTGGACGGACCGGACAAGACTGCCAAAAGTGCCCACCGAGGCCACAGTACAGGCAGCGACCCTCTCGACGCCGAGTGGCCCGCTCCCCCTCGGAAAGGCGAGCAAACCCCAGCTGCATGGGTTCCCCACCAGACAAGCTATCCCCAGGAGGCGTGGGAGGAGAGGGAGGAACGGGTGGGACAGAAAACGCAGGTGCCAGTCGATTGGAAGGCCTCCGCAGGCATTCCCTGAGTGAAGGCCTCTCCCTGAGCCTGGTGTCAATCAGGATCAGGAAAGAGATGAGCTCCTCCAACACCACAGGCAGTTCCTTAGCTGCAATCTCGTCCTTCAATGTGTCAGAAAGACGATGGGAAAACGCAGCCACCAGAGCCTCATTGTTCCAACCGACCTCTGCCGCCAGGGTACGAAACTCTATAGCGTACTCGGCCACGGTCCGTGAACCCTGATGCATGGTCATGAGCAGTTTGGCCGCCGAGGCAGAACGAGCCGGTACGTCGAATACCCTACGGAAGGCATCGACAAAACCGGAAAAATCTTGAATCACCGGGTCGTTCCTCTCCCATAAGGGATTTGCCCAGGCCAAGGCCTTGTCTGAGAGTAGGGAAATTAGGAACCCCACCTTTGACCTCTCAGACGGAAAGGCGTGGGGTATTAATTCAAAATAAATACCCACCTGGTTGAGGAACCCACGACACTGACTAGGCTCACCCCCAAAGCGCTGTGGAAGAGGGGCTGAACCAGTCATACCTCTGGGCGCCGCTGATGCAGCCGTCGAGGTGGTGGACGCAATAGGCGGAGAAGCTGCGGGAGAGACCACCGGAGTGACTACTGGCCTAATAGCACCAGGATCAAAGTGTGCAGTGCGTGCAAGCAGAGTTTGCAACGCCTGAGCGAATTGATCCAACAGGTGATCCTGTTGATCGAGTCTGGCGACTAGCATTGGGAGCGAAGGCGTGCCTGCACCGTCAGGGTTCATGGCACTTGTGTAATGTCAGGGCAGGGGCCAAGGAACGGACAGGCAGGCCTAACAATGTAACGCACTGGCTGACGACAACCACTACCCACAGACCGAAGTCCCTCAGGGCGCGGAGTCTAAGTCCCAGGCTGCCCTTCACCAGGGCCCCTGATGGTGGGGATGGACTTGACGCAGCCAGGAACCAGGTCGCGGCCCCCGAGACACCTCAGTTGCGGTAATGGCCGCCGCCAATGGCGTGTAGTTGGTGGAAGAGACAAAAGAGTAGTCAGACAAGCTGGGTCAACAACAACAGGACAAAACAGTACAGGACAGCAGACGAGAATCACAGGTCACGAGCCGAGTTCAGCAACAGAGGATCAGATCAAGGGAGAATACAAAGAATAGTCAAGTCACAAGCCGAATCAGATACCAGGAGAGTCACAAGAGTCAGAACAGAGTAATCGCAACACAAAGACACAAGACACAAGTGCAAAGAGCATGTGCGGGCCACAGGCTTATATGTCATCAGCCACACCCCTCTGGGGGATGGACCACAGAGACCTGAAGGCATAAAAGGATTCTCATCATGCACAGCAGAATCCAAGATGGACGCCAGCACATGGAGTAACATAACCTCAGGGAAAAGGTAGGACCTTGACAGTGATTAGCCGTGGCCAAATCACAGCTAAGCATGAAAAAAAAAAAAGAAAAAACCCTGAATGAATCGATGTCATTCAGGTAAATGCTTGCTTATAGCAAACTATGGTAACATTGTACTACTTTGGTCATAGTGAAATATGGAAAAAAAAAATCTTAAAAAAAAGAAAAAAAAGTAATAAAAATTTTAAATATTACAAAATTTAAAAAAAATTATAATTTTATTTTCATACTGTCACCAGTCAGTGTCCCTGATTACAGCCATGCCAGTTATATGATGATGCTGTACTGCACTGGTGACAGTATGTAAAAAAAATTGTGAAAATGATTTTATTTTTTTTTTTAAATTGTGACAAAAGAAATAGCAATTTCAAAAAACTTGCCATGCCTCTTATGAAGTACATCAGACTGTCTACTTTGTAAAAAAGGGGTCATTTGGGGGATAACTGTTACTGTTCTGACATTCTTGGACCTCAAGAAATTAGATTGGCTGTCAGTACTTCAGGATTGATCAATATTCAGATACAGTTGCAAGAAAAAGTATGTGAACCCCTTGGGATTACGTGGAGTTTTGCAGAATTGGGCATAAAATGTGCTCTGAACGTCATCTAAGTCACAACAATAGAAGAACACAGTCTGCTGAACATAATACTACACAAACATTAGATGTTGCCATGGTTTAATTGCACATAACATGTAAACATTCACAGTGCAGGGAGGAAAAAGTATGTGAGGCCCTAGCTTAATGACTTCTCCCAGAGCTAATTGGAGCCAGGAGTAAGCCAACCTTGACTCCAATCAGTGTGATGATTTTCAATGTGTTGCTGACAGCTGTCCTGCCCTTAAAAAACACACACCTGTTTTGGGTTTACTGGTTTCAAGAAGCATTGTCTGATGTGAACCATGCCTCGCAGAAAAGAGCTCTCAGAAGACCTATGATCAAGAATTGTTGACTTGCATGAAGCTGGAAAGGGTTACAAAAGTATCTCCAAAAGCCTTGATGTTCATGTGTCCACAGTAAGACAGACTGTCTACAAATGGAGAAAGTTTAGCACTGTTGCTACTCTCCCTAGGCGTGGTCGTCCTGTAAAAATGACTGCAAGAGCACAGAGCAGAATGCTGCAGGAGGTAAAGAAGAATCCCAGAGTGTCAGCTAAAGACCTACAGAAATCTCTGGCACATGCTAACATTTTTGTTGACACATCTACAATAAGGAAAACATTAAACAAGAATGGAGTACATGGGAAGACACCACGGAGGAAGCCATTGCTGTCCAAAAAGAATATTGCAGCACGTTTGAAGTTTGCAAAAGAGCACCTGGATGTTCCACAGCACTACTGGCAAAATATACTGTGGACAGATGAAACCAAGATTGAGTTGTTTGGGAAGAACACACAACACTATGTGTGGAGAAAAAAAGGCACAGCACACCAACATCAAAACCTCATCCCCACTGTAAAACATGGCGGAGGGAGCATCATGGTTTGGGGCTGCTTTGCTGCCTCAGGGCCTGGACGGATTGTTGTCATTGATGGGAAAATGAATTCCAGAGTTTATCAAGACATTTTGCAGGAAAACGTACGACCATCTGTCCTCCAACTGAAGCTCCGCAGAGTATGGGTGATGCAACAGGACAATGACCCAAAGCATACAAGTAATTCAACAAAACAATGGCTGCAACAGCACAGAATACGCCTTCTGGAGTGGCCCAGTCAGAGTCCTGACCTCAACCCGAGTGAAATGCTGTGGCATGACCTTAAGAGAGCGATTCACACCAGACATCCCAAGAACATTGCTACACTGAACCAGTTTTGTGAAGAGAGTCCAAAATTACTCCAGATTATTGTGCAGGTCTGATCTGCAACTACAGGAAACGTTTGGTTGAGGTTATTGCTGCCAAAGGAGGGTCAACCAGTTATTAAGTCCAAAGGTTCACATACTTTTTCCTCCATGCACTGTGAATGTTTACATGTTATGTGCAATTAAACCATGGCAACATCTAATGTTTGTGTAGTATTGTGTTCAGCAGACTGTGTTCTTCTATTGTTGTGACTTAGATGACATTCAGAGCACATTTTATGCCCAATTCATGCAAAACTCCACGTAATCCCAAGGGGTTCACATACTTTTTCTTGCAACTGTATATCCCATAGTTTGTGAATATAATCTATAACTCTGTAACTTTCCTACAAACTAAAAATTACATCCTAATTTGGGTTATTTTCACCAAAGACATATAGTAGAATACATCTTGACCTAAATTTATGAAGAACAATTATTTATTTGCAAACTTTTATAACAGAAACAAAGAAAAAAATTTTTTTGTTAATTTAGCAAAAAATAAAAACCCCAGTGGTGATTAAATACCACCAAAAGAAAGCTCTAGTTGTGTGAAGAAAATTATAAAATTTTAGTTTGGTTACAATGTTGTATGACCGCGCAATTGTCATTCAAAGTGTGAGAGCGCTGAAACCTGAAAAATGGCCTGGGCAGGAAGGGGGTAAAAGTGCCCAGTATGGAAGCGGTTAAAGACATGCAGAATATTTGAAATGTATCTTAAAAATATTTTTCGTATATTTTGCAATAAAAATGCATTTCAACTTGCAGTATATATATATATATATATATATATATATATATATATATATTTGTTGAAAAATATTTTGAAATATATTGAATATCGCTAAAATTGTAGTATTTCAAATAAATGGCCCTACCCGGAAATAAAAAAGCACGTATATGAGTAATTTTATGCACCTCTGCCGCCTTGTAGCTGTAATTCTGCTATAGGGCAGCAGTAAAGCAGTTAAATAGCAGTGATTAATAACAACTGTCCAAATTCGTGCAAATTGATGCAAAATAGGGTTTCACTGGTCATTGCTGATGGCATCTCTATATCGGAACTTGATGCAATGGAGTTGATTTGCTAAAACTGAACAGTGGAAAAGCAGGTGCAGCTCTGCATAGAAACCAATCAGCCTCTAACTTGATTGTAATCACTTATAACCTGCGCTCGAATACTACTAATAGATACCAAAAATTATGTAAAAAAATATATACTTCAGTCTGTTCAATTAAGCTTTGGCAGAAAAACTGGAAGCTGATTGGCTATCATGCACAGCTGAACCAGATTTACATTCAGCAGTTTTAGAAAATCAACCCCTATGTATGATACAATTGTAGCACAATTGCTGTTCTGTTCCACCTCTATGTATTTTTTATTTTGCTGTATTAAAATGTATAAGGCAACTACTTGATAAAGTATGTGATTTGGTATTTCCTTCTGGGTTTTCCTCCTGTTTAGTGCTAGTCTGTACAGTCTTAGCTATACCCTACCTGTTTCTTCCATGCTCCCTCAGTAAATGCTTGTCCTTCAAAGAGACAGGGCTTAGAAAAGTTATTGTTTCTTATACTTCAAGACTCGGAAACCATCCTGCTAAGTCAGCAGGTGATCATTCTGCCTGGACAGACTTGGTCTGTGGAGGTATTTCAATGCATGAATCGTCATTTGAAACAGAGCAATTGCATATCAGTTTCATTTGGTATACAGTATAGATTAAAAACAAATGAAGCACACATTACTACTTTAAATTAGAAACTTGTTGAAGCTGTTTATAAGTGCACGTCATAATCAAAATACTGATTTAGAACTACTACTCAGATACTGTCTACTGCTACACAGCCATTATGAGACGAGTTGATCAACTAGATTTTTTTTTTTTTTTCAAGTTGGTCATAGACAGATGAAAATTTGGCCAGTTAAACAAGGACTGGCCAAATTTGATCAGTGTGTTTCACCATCCATTTTTGAAAGAAGTTGATTGTTTGCTAGAAAACATTAGTTGATCAGTGTATTCTGATAGCAGCAAGTCTCATTGCCAGAATACAATGTCCAGAGGAGATTCCTCCATCCACCTCGTTTGTGGATGGAGGAACCTGTTTGTTGCGTTATTATCCTTTTTTTCATACAGCCCACTGGCTGAACAATAAAAAAAAATACCCATCTATGGCCAGCTTGTATACTATGACTACTGGTTGATTCCAAATGTACTAACACATTTGATCACCATCTTTTATCCTTTACCACACAATTTGCTTGTACCTCTTTGATGCAAATTTTTTATACATGCGCTAAAAACCATTTTATTTAGTCTGAGAGTAGTGTTTGATTTTCAATAGTCTGTACAGCGCTAAGACACTTTACAACATTATATTTAAGCAAATGTGTAATGTAAAAATTTCTAGAACAAAGCTGTAGTGAAACCATTGATATTAATGGCAAATTGGATAAAAATCCTATTTTCCTGAAATAAAAACACTGAATAGCATACATTAGATTTTCATAACTACTTAAACCTGAACACAGCTGTTTCCAATAGTCCCATATATAGAAAGGATTCAATCATTTGTTTTTTATTCATTTTATTTCTCATATTGCATTTATAACTACTGCTGATGTAGAAAGATCTTTTACCAGGAGATAACTTGTCCCAAAGGTGATTAGTCTGACTCACAGTTGTGTCAAAGTAAATCAGACTGTAAAAAGTCTCTTTGCATGCTCTATATGGTCAGCTTCTCCCTTTATAGTAAAAGAATATGTAAAAAAAAATTAACATATCCTGTTCAGTAAAGTTCAGATTGATATTAAATTGCATGTGTCCAAAAAAAGGTGTAAAACATTATGTACCAAAACAATCAGGTGATTTATTTTTCTTTCTTCATACAAAAAATAGTTGTTTATGTTAAAAATATCCTCTATGTTCTAGAACTTGTACAGTATAATACGCCCTCACAAACACATTTTCTACAAATAGAAATATTCAAATGTTAATTATTTTTTGCAGTTTATAGTTTTCATCTTTAAAGTAGAAGCATGATCAAAACTATTTTGGCTATACTTCTCCTATAGATCACAGGAGTGCAGTTCATTCTACACTCCTGTGACCCATTTTCAGCCTACAGTGGGCTAAAACCAACTGTTGGCAGATGTCACTGAGCCAGTCCAGGCTCTGGAAAGATCATGTCCAGATGGTTGGGATCTACACAGAAGCCTGACCGGCAGCTGACTCAGCCTCTCAGCATGCCAGCCAATCCTGCTCCCTTTACAGTCCAGCACTTCAGGGAGTGCTGGAGGGGCAGAGCAGAGAGCTGCTGACTGACAGTTTCTGGCTCTCTGCTCAGTTAAGTCTTAGAGCTGAGCGATCAGTGGTCATTGATCGCTCAGTTCACAGTCATAGAAGCGTCAGGGGAAAGATGCAGCATCAGAACGAGTTCCCCTAATAATTGGCAACCACCCCAACTTATATCTAGTCTTTGCAGCAAAGAGCACATGGAAGGGTATTGAACATTTTTATTTATTTATTTATTTATTTATCGAGTTTATATAGCGCCAAAGGGTTTGCTCAGCGCTGTACAATAGAGGGGGGACAATACATGAAACAGTACAGTAACATCAAACAGCACACAAGGGGTAAGAGGGCCCTACTCTTTCGAGCTTACAATCTAGGAGGGAGGGGGTAGAGGTACAGGAGGAAATGGCTGTGGGGGATGGAGTGGAAGGAGGAGGGAAGGGCAGCGGCTGTTAGGTGAGGGTGGGGTAGGCTTCCCTGAAGAGGTGGGTTTTCAGGGAGTGCCTGAAGGTGAGGAGGGAAGGTGACAGTCTGATGGGTTGGGGTAGTGAGTTCCAGAGGATGGGGGAGGACCTGGAGAAGTCTTGCAGTCGTGCGTGGGAGGAGGAGACCAGGGAGCAAGATAGAAGGAGGTCCTGTGAAGAGCGAAGGGTACGGGTAGGGTGGTATCTGGGAATCAGGTCGGTGAGGTAGTTAGGGGCAGTGTTGTGAATGGCTTTATAGGTCAGAGTGAGCAGTTTGAATTTAATGCGTTGGGCAATGGGGAGCCAGTGGAGGGAGAGGCAGAGGGGGGTGGCAGAGGTGGAGCGGGTGGTGAGGTGGATGAGTCTGGCAGCTGAGTTCAGGATGGTCTGAAGCGGGGTGAGTTTGCACTGGGGTAGGCCGGTGAGGAGGGAGTTGCAGTAGTCAAGGCGTGAGATAATCAGGGAGTGAACGAGTAGTTTAGTGGTGTCTGGGGTAAGGAAGGAGCGTATCTTGGAGATGTTCCGGAGGTGGAGCCTGCATGAGTTTGTGAGAGATTTGATATGAGGTTGAAAGGAAAGGTTTGAGTCCAGAATGACGCCAAGGACCTTGGCTTGCGGGGCGGGATTGATGGTGGTGTTGTTGGTAGTGATGGAAAGGATGGGGGGGGGGGCACGGGAAGGGGGAAAGACGAGAAGCTCGGTTTTGGAGAGGTTGAGTTTGAGGAAATGGAGCGACATCCAGTCAGAGATGTCGTTTAGGAGGTGAGTGATGCGGGCGGAGAATGTGGGGGTGAGGTGAGGGGTGGATAGGTAGATTTGAGTATCATCAGCATAGAGGTGGTAGTTGAAGCCGTGGGAGTGTATGAGTTTGCCAAGGGAGGAGGTGTAGATGGAGAAGAGAAGGGGTCCAAGGACAGAGCCCTGGGGGACCCCAACAGAGAGGGGGAGGGAAGAGGAGGTGGCGCCGTTGTAGCAAACGCTGAAGGAGCGTTGGGATAGGTAGGAGGAGAACCAGGAGAGAGCGGTGTCTCTGATGCCAAGGGAGAGTAGTTTATTAAGGAGGAGGGGGTGGTCGACTGTGTCAAAGGCCGCAGAGAGGTCTAGGAGAAGGAGGACAGAGTAGTCGCCTTTGGCTTTGGCGGTTAGTAGATCGTTGGTGATTTTGAGGAGGGCAGTTTCGGTGGAGTGTAGGGGACGGAAGCCGGACTGTAGTGGGTCAAGGAGGTTGTTGTCAGTTAGGTGGGCGCTTAGGCGATCGTAGACCAAGCGCTCAAGGAGCTTGGACGTGAGTGGCAGTAGGGAAATTGGTCTGAGGTTGTTGAGGTCAGTGGAGTCCAGGGAGGGCTTTTTGAGTATGGGGGTGATGTGCGCATGTTTTAGGGGGGAGGGGAAGACGCCAGTAGCGAGGGAGAGATTGAAGATGTGGGTAAGGGAGCGGATGAGGGAAGAGGGGGGTGACCGGAGGAGTTGAGAGGGGATAGGGTCCAGGGGGCAGGTAGTGAGGCGGGCTTCTGAGAAGACTCTGGTGACTTCCTCAGTGGTAGTAGGGCTGAAGGAGTGCAGTGATGGGGGGGTTACGGTAGGCAGGGCCTTGGGTGTGGTGGGGGGCAGTGCCGTTGCAAGGTCAGAGGAGGGGAGAGATGAGAGGGTGATGGAAGGGGAGAGGCTAGATGGGGAGGTAGACTGCAAGTTGACTATGTCCTTGCGGATTGCGTCAATCTTGCTATGGAGATGAGTGGCAATCTCGTGGGCGGTAAGTGAGGTACTGAGTGGAGGAGGGGGGGGAGAGAGCAGGGAGTTGAAGGTGGAGAAGAGTCGGCGAGGGCAGTTAGAGAGGGTGTTGATCAGGTCAACGAAGTAGGCCTGCTTGGCGGCGTGGAGGGAGGAGGTGTAGGTGAGGAAGGCAGATTTGTAGAGGGAGAATGCATGAGGGGACCTGGTTTTGCGCCATAGTCTCTCCAGCGCACGACTGCGACGTTTGAGGCATTTAGTGTGGTCGTTCTGCCATGGTTGGAGCGGTCTGGGTTTGATGTTGCGTGTGGTTAGGGGTGCCAGAGAGTCTAGGGTGGCTGATAGTGACTCGTTGTACGCGGTGGTGGCTAGGTCAGGACATGACAGTGGAAGGATGCTGTCGTGCAAGCGGTCGGCAGCCGAGTGGAGGGGGGCCGGGTGCAGGTTGCGGAGGTTGCGGCTGGTGATGGTTTGGCGCACTGGGGGGGGGGAGTTAGGGGAAGGGGAGATGGAGAACGTGAGGAGGTGGTGGTCGGAGAGAGGGAAGGGGGTGTTAGTGAAGTGGTTAAGGGTACAGAGGTGGGAGAAGACGAGGTCCAGGGTGTTCCCATTGATGTGGGTGGAGGATTGAGTGTGTTGTGTGAGCGCGAAGGAGGTGGTTAAGTGGAGGAGTCGAGAGGTAGCTGGGGTGTTGTCGTTGATGGGGATGTTGAAGTCCCCGAGGATGATGGTCGGTAGCTCAGAGGAGAGGAAGAAGGGAAGCCAGGCGGCGAAGTCATCCAGGAAGCGGGCTATGGATCCGGGGGGCCTGTAGATCACTGCGATCCTTAAGGGGGTGGGTGAGAAGAGCCGGATGCAGTGAGCCTCGAAGGAGGAGAAGGTTAGGGAGGGGGGGTTAGGGAGGACCTGGAAGGTGCTCAGCGGTGATAGGAGCAGGCCGACACCACCACCTTTGTGACCGCTCAGTCTTGGTGAATGGGACCAGATGAGACCTCCATGAGAGAGTGCCGCAGGGGAGGTAGAGTCGGTGGCCTGTACCCAGGTTTCGGTGATGGCTAGGAGGTTGAGGGAGCGGGAGATGAAGAGGTCATGGATGGCAGTTAGTTTGTTGCAAACCGAGCGGGCGTTCAGAAGTGCAACCGAGAGAGGGGGGATGGATGTGGGGAGGAGGTGCACAGGTATGAGGTTGAGGGGGTTGCGGCGGCTGGCGGGAGCAGGGGGGTCCCTGGAGGGGGGGAGAGGTGGTGAGGGGCCAGGGTTCGGGGAGATGTCCCCAGCGGATAGGAGAAGGAGAAGGGTGAGGAGGGTGGCATGGGAATGGGAGGTGTAGGAGCGTGTGGGTCTGGTAGTGGTGGCACGTGGGTCGACCGAGGAGTGGAGTACCAGGAGGAGGTGGTGAGTGCCGTAGTGGGGAGAGGGCAGAAGTGAAGGGGCAATGTAGAGCCGTTTTGGGGGGGTGGGCGGGTAGAGGGAGGCGATTTTTGGGATGGAGGAGAGGAAAACGAGGAGGAGAAGTGCAGGTGGCATGCTGGGGTGAGTGCAGTGCTGTTCGGGTCAGGGGAGGTGAAGGGATACGGGTCAGGGCGAGGTGATGTGGAGAGTCTATATCACCGTGGAGGAGTCCACTAGAGTCCTTCTGTAGGGGGAGAGTGGGAGTAGAGTCCAGCAGCTGGCTGGCTGCAATCTGTGGGTGCAGTATGCTGGCGTCCGAGGGGGCATCAGTGGGTCTGGTGGATCGGCGAGTGGAGGGGACGTAGGGTGCGATGTTGGGGGGCGTTGGCAGGCAAGGCGTCTGGTGATGCTGGCGGCTCGGTGACTGGAGATTCGCTGGGTGGTCCGGGTCCGGGAGATTCGCTGGGCGACGTCTCGATTCGCTGGGCGACGTCTCGATTCGCTGGGCGACGTCTCGATTCGCTGGGTGGTCCGGGTGTTGGGTGACCAGAGGTGGTAGCTGGGTGCCCGGTCATCAAAAGCAAACAAAAATTCCCAGTTCACTTCTTAGCTAAAAAACCAAACATATGTGTAAGCTGCAACAGCCACATCAAGGCACCCCAGCGTACTGTGGTCCTAACTCTATAATTTTGAGAACCCTCCAAGTTGGAGCATGTATAGCAGTGGATAGATTAAGGGCAGGTCTGCCTGGAGAGAGCCCACCCATCCTTAAAGGAGGATGCACAGGACACCCAGCAAGGGCATCATAGCAGCTGAATGTATCCCTGCACCAATTCACCAACTGTACAAATAAATGGCAACTACCCCAACCTATAGTTAGCTTTTGCAAATGTGTGTTACTAAACCCTTTGATATTAACGTGAACTGTTAGTCAGGGACAATTTGGTGATGCAGGTTAGCTGGTAAATGAGCTGGGAATTTTTGTTTCTCCTCTAGAGTATTTTTTCATTTTCTACACGTTAAAATCTGCATTTTGGGCCATAAAATTACTTAAAACCCCAAGAACATTATATACTGTATTTTCTGAAAGCAGAGGCCCTGTAGAATAATAAGATGTTAGTCGAAATTTTTTATGCCGCAAGACCCAAATTTATCAGAAGACAATGATTTAAGTGCCTTTATAGCTCATCAGTTTAGAATAAGCCATAAAAGAAGGATATAGAACTATTGCTATCACTCTGTTCGCTGTGAAATATAACACATATGGCACAATGGGCATTTACATACACCCTGTGCAAGTTTTGCATTTGCGTGTATGTGTAGGGTGATAGAGTTGCTTTTCACTTTTTAATTATTTTTAATAATTTCTTCTTTTAACTTTATTATTATTATAAGTGGGCTAATAAGCCCCCTATATGACAACATTGGGCAGGTGACAGATTCTTTTTATGGATACATCAGGGGTCTATTAGATTCCCAATGTCTCCACTGACCTCCTCTGCAGCTAATCAATCACAGATCTTGCTTGATTAGCTGTTTTCCCAGACACAGCAGCAGGGGAATGACAGAAAGGTTTACTGGTGAGTGCTTCTGCCTTCAACAACAGCAAAGGAAATCAGGGAACACAGGGGAGGGTTGCCACACCAGCAGCACTAAGCTTGTTTTAAACTCTTCACACTCTGGATGTAGATAGTACTGTATGTCCAGAGAGGCAAAGTGGTTAATGCATGCACCTCAAAGGTCAATCTGCTGTGTATTGGCTTTAGAGGCATATATAGAAAAAGGCTCTAGAAGCACCTGGTGTTAGGTTAGCCATACACTCTTAAGCCGGCCATAAATGGTTTGAACCTCAGCCGGTTCAGCAGGGACCAACCAAGATTCCAACCATGTATGGGCAGACAGAATGTACCCAAGTTGATCGAACAACTTGGGTATAACCAGCCTGTCGGATTTTACAGCTAATATAGCTGCAAGCAGTAATCATGGGATGGCTTCCCCCCGCCCCCTGACTCCCCGCCAGGAGAACACAATGGCTCTGTGGGAGGGATTATCCCATCAATCAAAGTGCTGAGCAAACTGTTGGCACTATATAAATCCTGTATAATAATAATAATAATATAATAATAACCATGACTGTGTTGAAGGGGAATTGAGAGAAAATTGCTCCATCTATGGCCAGCTTTACACTTCTTTATTTCAGCCCATGGAAAGGAAATCAATAGATTCCTCCATCCAAGTTGAAAGCTATTGTATTCAAGCAGACCCAGCTCCCGTGACTGTCTGAATACCCAATACAATGCAGCCATTGTAAGGCTGATAATTTTCTATTTGGCTCAGTCAATTTTTAAGTCAACTTTTGTTGCGCCGCAAGGGCCACCCGTACCTCAAATTCTTGGTAAATTGGTCAAAACTTTAACTGTGTATAGCTACCTGTAGATAAGCAGGAAAATATCTAGGCAGAATTGGTAGCTTTCTTTTGACACTATTGACATGTACCGGAAATAGCAGCAGCATCTTTAGCCAACTTGGGATGCAACAGTACCTTGAATGTGGTCTTTGTCATCGAGCTTAATGGCCATGTTTCTTTCTCCTGCTAACATAGTGTAAAGCTTCAGGCAGAAACATCCATTAAAGATAGATTAGGTAAGACCTTCACCATTTACTGTGCATTCAGAATTTCTGGTATACAAAACAGAAACAGCCAAGTAAAAAAAGATGCAAACGCATGCACTCAGATAAGTCACTGATAACTATTTTAAGCTCAGCAAGGCAACATTGCAAAGCTTGTGAAGTAAATATAAAAGTAATGCAGCGTTATAACTAATAATATAACACTCAAGAGGTAATAAAAGTGATTTACATAAAGTAAAATGCTAGAAAGTAGACCTTAACAAACGGGGCAACAGATGACCCAAATCCACATGGGGATATAAAAGAGATAGTGACCCCTAGTACCCAAAGGGTACCCAATGAAGACCAGGTGAGTATCTACAAGAGAAGCCAAACAGATAACAGTTGCTTTGTGCAAAATAAAGTGTCCACAGTTCATACAAATGCTGTTATTTCCAAGACATGCAGGTGAATCACAACACCCTCCAAACGTGATCCCAGGCAGTATGGCTGCAATGGCCTCTCACCTCCACTCCACGACCCCGCAGGGCCACAAAGCAAATGTAGATCACCTCTGGATCCCTCAAACTGCTGGCTCCTCAGGTAGGATGGTGCGGGCAGTCATCAAATAGACAATATTCAACCGGACCAATTGGCAAGTGAAGATATACCCTCCTCAAGTATCAAAGCTCATATGATTATAGTTGCTTGTATCCAGGTCATAGCAGTAAGCTGGGTGTACAGCATGATCAAAAGGTGTTCCAAAATGGCGTCACACCGGAAGTACGTCACCACGCTATTGCCGTCGACGTGATGCGTCACGTAACTCGTGACTTCGTCAGGACAGCGTGATTGGCCAACAGTACTTCCTTATAAAGGCCGGGAACCGCGCCAATCAGAGATGGTGGGCGGTACAATCACGGCCGCAATTGTACCGCCCACGATACTTTTATATTTATTTGTACTATTGTTCCTATTTGGTATAGGTTAGATGCTGGCTGCTTTTTAGTTAAGTTCATTATTTACCGTAAAAGCGCAGGAGGACATTTTTTTGAAAGCTTGTGAAGTAATACACACTGGGGTTGATTTACTAAATGCAAAAAGACGGTGCAATTTGCAAGTGCAGTTGCTCCAAAGTTTAGTAAATGAGGCAAAGCTTCATTTCACAAAGAATACCCAATTACAAGCAAGGAAAATAAAAACATTTTTTGCTTGCAAATGATTAGGTGATGGAAGTCAGTAGAGCTTTACCACATTTACTAAGCTCTCAACTGTATGTGCAAAGTGCACAATATATTTGCCTTTAGTATATCTGTCTCATAGAGTGGAAGAAACCATGTAATAATATATTAACCAAAGATAAACTAAAGAAATTAAATTCTAAATATGTATAACAAAAATGTACTGGCAGAGTTTGTACTTCTGAACACCTAAACGTTATTTGTGTTGGAAAGCCAATTAATCCACTATGTTTTTTGAATCTATTATCTGAACAGACAGAAGTTGGTCTGACAGGAGATGTGTGATTCACAACAACAGTTCAGCTGACATTGGTGAAGCAGAACAAAGGAGTATTGTTTTGCAGTAGAGTAGCTAAGTGGTGTTAACTGTATGCAAAAAGGCATATACAGACAAAGAAAGTGTAGAAAACCCCACACTGTGTTTACAATAACTTTGAAGAGGAACTTCAGCCTACCAACCTAAATTTTCATTCTACTGCATGGTAATTGTTTCTGTATTTAAATAAAAAACATACTTCTAGTCCATGGAGTTCAGCTTTGTAATCCTTACAGTACAAAGTTCTTCTTTCCCCTTTGCTTTGCACCACCATCTTGGACTAAGATCCCACGCATGTGCAGTCATGTCTATTGCACATGTCAGAGCCCTGTGGTGTGTCTATACATGCACAAATTACCACAACCCACCCGCGCATCCAAAAATGCGATGTACCTATCTTCCAAGTCCCATCAACTGACAGAGACTTGTTGCTTTCTATGGGGAGTCTTTAAATGCTCATGCTCAGACATGTGTGCGAGATATTTGTTTTTCCTAGGGCAGGGGTCTCCAAACTTTCTAATCAAAGGGCCAGTTTATGATCCTTCAGACTTTAAGGGGGCCAAACTGTGGCCAGTAGGAGTAGAAAGTGTGTCATTGGGAGTAAACAATGCCACAGGCTTGGTGGTCGGTGAGGGTAGAAAATATACATACTGCCTGTGGTCAGTAAGAGGAGGAATTGTGCCCCATCATTGGTAACAGTGGGAGGAATAGTACCCATCGTTGGAGTCAGTGGGAGGCATAGTGCCTATCATTGGGGTCAGTGGGAGGAATGATGCCTGATTGTTGGAGTCAGTGTAAGAAAAAGTGCCCCATTGTTGGTGTCAGTGGAAGGAATAGTACCCTATCACTAGCATCAGTGGAGTGAATAGTGCCCCATCATTGGTATCAGTTGGAGTAATAGTACCCCATCATTGGGGTTAGTGGAAGGAATAGTTCCCCATCATTGGGGTCAGTGGAAGGAATAGTGTCCCAGCAATGGGGTCACTGGAAAGAATACTGCCCCATCATTGGGTTCAGTGGAAGGAATACTGCCCCATCATTGGGGTCAGTGGAAGGAATAGTTTGCTATCGTTGTCAGTGGGAGGAATAATGCCCCATATCTGTAGGGAAGAAAATGCACCAAGGGCTGGATAAAGGAAAACAAAGAGCCACATCTGGCCCTCTGGCCACAGTTTGGAGACCACTGGCGTAGGGTATCAAAAAACCTAAATACACCATTTCTCAGAGGTGTGCCTTGCAGCACAGAAAGAAGAAGAATGGTAAAAAATAGAATAAAATGGTTAGCATCTGTGGAAGAGAAAGGGAAAGGTACAAAATAAGATGTTGTTTCGGTGAGTTAAAGCAGAACTTAACTGTATCCAAGCACTACAAACTAAAAAGGCTATTTAATCGATTTTTATTATTCAAACAAAACTTATCCATCCATCTATGTCATCATGCTTTATTTTCTGGTACCAAAAAGATATTATTGGAAAAGTTTTAGCGCATACAATGCGTAAACAGTAAAAATAACATAGTGCAAGATATAGTATGTTGGAGTGATTCACCCACGCAGGGGTACATGAATAGTTAAAAAAATACAACAATGTCAAAATGTTGCTTGAAGCCAAAGTGCTACACTAAAGTTCAGTAGAAATCACATACAAATCAAGAGTAGAAAACATGCCATGGTTCATGCAACCTAACCCCTATTAATACAAGCGTGTGTATGTTTAGGTGGGTGATGGGGTGACAGGAACCCCATGAGAGTTCCATCGCACACCTAGGGTGGGGGAGGCCTGCACAGTTTTTAGATAACATGCAAGGTAAATATTGGAAGGAGAAGAAGGAAAAAGAGAAAAAAAAAAGGGGGGGGGGATTTTTGTTTTTGGAGAAGAGCGAATATAGTAATAAGGAAGTGTATAGGGGTTCAGGGATCATTCGTCACAGGGGATAAGTAGCTATAAGGTATGCCCCTCTAACGCCTGGGAGGGGCAGTAAGAGAGTACCTAATCAAAGATGGAGTAGCCTTGTAGTGAAGCAAGAGGCTGGCCAGTAGTCAAGCCCATCATGCTGTATTTTGTTGAGAAATCACTTTGAAACCCCTCCTTACCCCAGCATTTCTAGCCACAGCCAAATTGAGTAAAGAGAGGTGATTCATGTAGCATTTACTTCCTGGAATTCATCTCATTGCTCAGGCATGCAGGCAGGAGGGTGTGCTTAGCCTGGAGATGGGTTGGGAGAAAGCCCCTCCTCTCCTCCTCCAGATGAATCTAAAAAAATGCCAATGAAGACCCCTGGGATGCATGACATCATTTTGGCCTAGGGGAGAAACCAGGAAGCTACTGAAGTAATGAAAATATAATATGCCTTCCAATCTGTTAACTAATGCCAACAATGTAAGGATTAAACACAGTTAATATTGGTTAACAAAGTATGGTCCTGATCTAAGTTTTTCTTTGATGAGAGCACTGGCTGCCTGAGGGTTATTTCTGCAGTGTTCGCTGGATATTTTAGTGTTGAAATGCAATGTACCATGTTAGGATTACTGATTATTTTAGCTTGCTCTTAACTATTTGAATAAATGTGTTGCACAATGATATATGTGTTGCAGCATTTCTATCTCCTGGTCTGAGCCACATAGAGAAATATTGCCCAAGTGCTGGTGTCCTGTTCCATTTGGATTAGAGGAGTGGTGGAGCCTTATATTACAAAGTGCATTTTGACCCATTCATTCTCAAAGGGATAATAGTTTCTGGTGAGTTCACACCTTTGTAGGGCACTTGAATTCATGGCACTAAATGTTAGAAGTGGCACTTTTCTCCAACACTGGAACATGGATTTTAGTTGGTGTGGAACGCAGAATTTGTGGACTTGAAGCACTATTTTTCCTTGCACTATTGTGGATGCCATTGTGTGGTTGGTAGGCCCTAAAGCTATTTTTATATGTGAATATACAATAGGTCAATAGGAGCACTTTTTATTTCATTGTCATTTATTGGTCACAAATTTAGCACAGCCTATTATTTTTTATTTCTTTTCAGCTTGTGTGCACTAAGTGAGGAGCACATTTAAAGTAGCTGCTGTGCTATAATAAAATACTGACCCATAGCGGAGGTAACATCACAGTTTGTTTGCCCCTCAAATTGGAGGTCAAAGTGCTTATTTACACTGGTTTTCAGTGTGCCAATCTTACTCTGGTGGTCAGTGTGCCCCTTTACTCTGGTGGTCAAAGGTGGTCAAAGCATTTTCTCTGGTGATCAGTATGGCCCCTTAATCTGTTGGTCTGTAAGCTCCCACCCTGGTGGCCAGTGTGACCCCACACTCTGGTGGTCAATGTGCTCCCCTTATACTGGTGGCCAGTGTATTCTGTTATACTGGTGGTCAGTGTGCCCCCTTCTCTGGTGGAAATGCCCCTTTACTCTGGTGGTCAGTATGCCCCCACACTGGAGGTCAGTGTGCTCCCCTTATACTGGTGGCCAGTGTGTTCTGTTATGCTGGTGATCAGTGTGCCCCCTTGGTGGATGTGTCCCTTTACTCTGGTGATCAGTGTACCTCCTTACTCTGGTGGCCAGTGTGTCCCCATCCTAGTGGTCATTGTGATTCCTTACTCTAGTGGTCAGTGTGTCCTCACTATACTGGTGGTCAGTGTGCTCCCTTACGTTGGTTTTCAGTTAGCTCCCTTACACTGGTAGTCAGTGTGCCCCCCCTATACTGGTGGTCAGTGTGCCCCCCCCCCCGTACTGGTGGTCAGTGTGTTCCCTCACACTGGTGGTCAGTGTGCCCTCTTATGTTGGTTTTCACTTTGCTCCCATACACTGGAAGTCAGTATGCCCCCCCTATACTGGTGGTCAATATGCTCCCTTACGTTGGTTTTCAGTGTGCTTCCTTACACTGGTGGTCAGTGTGCCCCCCCCCCATACTGGTGGTCAGTGTGCCCCCTTACACTGGTGATTAGTGTGCCCCCTTACATTGGTTTTCAATGTGCTCCCTTGCATTGGCAGTCAGTGTGTCCACTTTTTTGTTGCTTAGGTAGGATACCTGTTAAGGGTGTAACAAGGGTGGGGGAGCACATAGGGTAACCTAGCGTAACGTGGATGTCAGGCTGTAAATACTATGAGAACCATTGCATTACTAAGTGGCTACATTATTACCAAATTCATTTTTTAGCTGCTCCTCCCACTGTTTTATTTTATTGGCAGTTGATGGAAACTTTATTACTCTATAGGTGTTGCAACGACATATTCATTGGGTTGAGGTGTAGGCTCCTGATTTGATCATTCCAAAATGTAAATTTACTTTACCACATAAATCTGTTTGACTTGCCATTTTAATTTGCCAAAGCATTACTTTAGGATAGATTAGCCTGCTATGTGTGACCTCACCCTGCAAGAATGCAACAAGAAAAATATATCTGACTCTGAGTTCACTGTACAACGAGCAAACACATAAATGTCTAGTTCACACCAATGTGTTTTTTAGTGCTTTTCGCAGAAATGCACTACAGTCCATTTAACATGGTTTCCCATGGGGTACGTTCACATCTGTGCTTTTTTGAGCAGCTGCATTTTTGGAAAGGGTCATAGACTTTTTTAAACGCAAAAGCAGTGTTTTTGGACACAATAGTGTTCAATGGAGAAGGTGCTGAAACACACGTAGTGTGTTTTTGCTGCGTTTTTGCTGCATTTTGCATTTTTATTCTGCCCAGCAACAAAAACATTTCTCCTTTAACAAAAAAACAAACAAAAAAGAAACACTGCAAAAAAGCAAAGTGAAATGCAAAAAGTATTGCAAAAACGGATCAAAAGCAAACTGTATTGGTGTGAACCAGGCCTAAATGAAGCGGCACATTCTTCCATAAATGTTTGGTGTGTTTGCAAAATATATCAGTGTTATTCAAAGCAGCATTTTTTTTTCACTTGTGAATGTTTTTTAAAATCTTTTTTTCTTTTTGAAGGTTCAGCTAAGGATCAGGGTAGGACCTGCTCTCTTATTCTCTGTAACAGCAAATAACAGTTCCCACTGGGAAGTTTGCATAGGTCACTGACATCTACAGGAAATGCTGCTGATGTCTTAGAAATGTGACTAGCATTTCCTCTATAGTATATCCTTAATGTGCTACAGGATACAGAGTACTCTAATGCATTATCAGATGACAATAAGTTGAAGAAATGTTATTTTACAGTGTGGAACTACACTGTATCTAAGCACCACAAACCAAAAATGCTATTTAATTCATTTTTAACATTCAAAGCAAATGTCTCTTTCTATCCATGTCTCCATGCTATATTTTACTGAGAAATTATTTTGAAAAAGACCCCCCCCCAAAGATTTCTAGCTTGGGCCATCTTGAGTAAGGGCAGATGATCTATGTATCATTTACTTCCTGGAATCCATCTGCCCTTAGCTCATGCATGCAGGCAAGAGGGTGTGCTTAGCCGAGAAAGCCCCTCCTCTCTGCATGAAGACTCCTGGGATATTTGCTTAGGCGTGGAAACCAGGAAGTAACTGTAAGAAATGTAAAATAAAAAGTTTAAAACAAGTAAATATGATCAACTTTCCTATCTATTTACTAATGTAAGCAGCCTAAGGATTAAAAATAGTCAATGTTGATTGAGAGAGTGAAGTTCTGCTTTAACCTTAACTACCTGGTAGCTATAGTCCTTGAACATCTCTTTCCAGTCCCAAATGCCCATCACAAGTCAGGATTACCTGAAGTCCTACAGATATTTTTAAAAAGTCAGACACTGACTTAATAAAAGTATCCAATGTTCCTGATCATTTTGCCCATTCCACATTGATGATAGCCTCCCACAACTCTCTGTCATACGAACCAAAGCGCACTGCCTATATACAGAACAGTACATAATTGCGATATGTTGGTTGTAGGCGCCAGTACTGGTAATTGCTAACATAGGACTTTTGACCCTAAACCAAGTTAAAAATAATGTACTCCCACTATATGTAAAGCTGCCCGTACCCGGGTCCAATTCCGAAAGAATTTTCTTTTGAAAATCTTTTCAAAGAGTTTTCGTACGAATTTCTCACCATTAGTGGGCCACAGAAATGGCCAATTTTCAAGTGACCAGTGAATCTGAATGATTGGGCATGTTGGAATTTTTTTGAAAAATGAACAAATTTCTAATCATTGATGGGAGAATTGTGCGAGAAATGTAATCGAAAAAGAAATGAGCATGAGCTATGACCTGCAAAGAAAAGAAAATTCTTGGCCATGAAAATTCTTTTCTGTAGCAAAATGAGATGAAATGAAAGGCTTGGTTGGTCGAATTTCGAACTCAATGGTGGCACCATCGGATTATAAAATGCACAAAATTTCCAATTTTCTAAAGAAAATTCGTTTGGAATTCGATCCATGTATGGCCTGCATAACTCTAAATCCAGGACAGGAAGTGTTGTTACTGACAGATAGGAGTGTGCATAAATGGCACCAGGCATTACAGTCTCCACATGATAACCATCTCCTCACCAATCCTACTCATCAGGTCAGGCACTGGTGAGGCATTGAGGCATTAAATATATTTCTTTTAAATGCAAGCAGTGTAATTACCTGAATTTTTATCAGCCTTCTTCAGTCCCTGTACAGCAGAACTCAAATTTGTAAAGGGCGGAGGAAGGGAGAGCATTGTAATGGAGAGACGAGCTCAACAGCCTACTGTTTCTCCTTTCACAGTTCAGCCATGTAAATCTATTTTATGTTGAGTGAACTGTAATTTACTCAGGGTGGCGAATCCTGCATCCTACAAGCAAACGGTTGGGAGAGACAAGGAAGGTGAGTATGTGCTGTAGGGAAGAAGTGGGGTGTTTAAATTAAACCTGTTTATTTGACCTGCATTGGGGAAAGCACTGGTTTACATTGAAGCTGTACTCTGTAGAAAAATTAAAACTACCCTTGCAGTTGGGCTTCTCCAAACTCCAAGGGTTAAATACTTGTTTTTGTCTAGGTTTACCTTTAAATGCAGTTTCTACTTACCTTTAAATGCAGTTTCTACTTACAGCAGTGTGCACTCTCCTCTTCCCTTCAACTCTATGGGATGTTAGCAAGCCTCTTCATCCTCACTTTTAATGCAAGACTGCTGGTCCTGCATTATACTGTACGTGATTACATCAGAGCACTGGTGGAGCTTCAAAAAGAATCATCTTTGGGGGATTGGTCTCACAGAAAGGACGACATCTGCTAGGGCAAGCAATAAAATAAAAACAAACTACATTTAAACCTACACTAGGTAAAAATTAGCAATTAACTTATGCAGTTCTAGTAGACACTGCGTGAATTGCTCTATTTTTCCTTGGTGTTCAGCTTTAAACAATCCATTCAATTTATATGCAATCGGGTAGGCCCTCACATAACATAGTTGTTGCTAAATATAAAGAAGAATTTAATAGAAAGTGTACAATCAGGTTTTACACATTTTTTTTTAAATAAAGCTGAGTTACAGCCTCAACTCTTCAATTCCCCTTTGATGCCCACCTCATTATGGTTGTATGTTAGCATTGCATTTCAATATACATACCCAACAAACCCAATATGTGCCTTTAACCCTCTATGTATTTACCCCCAGGCAGTGGTGCCAAACATGACTAGGTTTGGTTTGGGGCAGGTAAAGAAAACATTACTAAAGCTGCAAAATCTGGACACCTTTGAAGTCAAGGGGAGTCGCATGTTAAAAATGAGTAATTTTTTAGGCTAATAGATATAGGCAAGACATTGTGACATTGTGAAACAAATGGCACGGGGGGGGCAATGAAAGGCTTGGCACTGCCCTGATCGTGAGCGCGCATGCGTGAAAGAGATTCCGCAGAAAAGCTGCTGGTTGTGCACAGGTGCGCAGGAATGCGCGATCACACACATGCACACGCACGCCGAAGATTGGCGAAAGACGGGCTATTTAAAGAGGGCCTCTGCTCTGGTTCAGTGCTGACTGGTCTTCAGCTCCCCCCTGTGTCCCGCTTGCTCCTGTACGATTCCTTGTTGCTGACCCGGCTTGTTCCTGACCCGACTCAGATTACTCTCCTGCTCCTGGTTCATGACTTCGGCTCTGCTCCTGACTTTGGCTTTTCCTACTGATTCTGTACCACGCTGCCCGACTGTTTATGACCCTGGCTATCCTATGACCCTGTTCCTGTCCTGTGTCCTGGCTACCTACATTTTTCTGCTGCACATCAGGCATTACCCAGAACCTGTTCTGTCTGCTACTATGGTACCCAAATCAGAGGATACTCTGCCTACCAAGGTCATCATCTGCAAGAGTCGCAAGCATCAACCACTGGCGCTCTTGTCCCCCTGGTCCCTAGACTCCCTCTGTTCCAACCTCAGTGGGGTCAGAACTAGTGACTCGTCAATTCAGTCTCCAATCAGGTACGTGACAGACATGTAATGCAACAAAAAAGAATATCTCAGTTTGGTGGACATCAATGGCTTTAGTTATGCTTAAGTGAAACATTAAAGGGGAGCTTCACCCAAAAGGGGAAGTTCCACTTTAAGGACTGGTTCCCTTCTCCCCATTAAGGATTGGCACCTTTGGGGAGCGGGTACCTGAATTTGACAGGTACCCTCTCCCACTGCCGCTGCAATCGCCTAGGTGATTGGAAACGGAAGTTGTCCCCCCCTCCCTCCCCATAGTCTTCTGGGACATGTGACAGGTCCCAGAAGAGTAGAGGACCATTCACAAAGTGCAGCACTACTTGCGCATGCGCAGTGAGCACTCGGTTGTGAAGCTGCAAGCTGCCACAGCCGGGTGCCAACACTGAAGATGCCGTTGCCAGGAACACTGGATGACAGGTGAAACAGGCTGCGGGGTTGGGACACCGCAGGATCGAGGGACAGGTAAGTGTCCCTTTGCTAAAAGTCAGCAGCTACAGTTTTTATAGCTGCTGACTTTTTTTTTTTCACTGGAACTCTGCTTTAAAAATGCAAAACTCTTTAAATAACATTCCCGGGGGATTCTTTGATCCTATCTGTGAAGTGTCGCAACTGTGTGATGTATACAACCTACTACAGTAGAACTGATCTTATGAAAGAAAAAAGTGTTTTTAAATTGTTACCAAACTGACAGCTTCTAGTCCATTCGTTCTGTTTGTAAACAGGGATTCCCTTCATTTATACCAGATCATTATCCTAGATGAAGGTCCCATATAGAGGTTTATGGGGACCCCACAAAAAACAGCATGGGATTTCCTCCTAATTTTTAATCAGACCCTTCAGGTCTGGTATAAATAATAAGGGGGGGGGGGGGCAATGCTTAAAAAAAAAGAAAAAAAGGAAGTAATGCGTGTACCTACCCTCCTTCTGAACCATGCCATACCAAGCCACATGCCCTCCTCAACATGAGAGATAGAATGCCAGGGGGGTCCCATGTTGAGCATGTTGATGAGGACAAGGGTCTCTTCTCCACAACCTGAATACAGTGGTTGTGGGGGTCTTATCAGAATCTGTAAGCCTTCTTAAACAATAAGGGAGCACCCAGATATCACCCCCCTTACATGAATGAGTAAGAAGGTCATAGTATCCCTACAGATTCACAAAGAAACATAAAGTATAAACACACAGACACAGTGACTTGGTGGGAGTGAAGTGGTAAGATCAGATGTGTGTTGACTGTTGGCAGGTATTTTTCCTTTCAGTAGATCAGTGGGCATCAGACATTGTGGGGTTTATTTACTAAAGCTGGAGAGTCCAAAATCAGACTCCCTTCTGCATAGAAACCAATCAGCTTCCAGGTTTCATTGCCAAAGCTTCATTGAACAAGCTGAGGTTAGAAGCTGATTGGTTTCTATGCAGAAGGGAGTCTGATTTTGGACTCTCCAGCTTTAGTAAATAAACCCCTGTGTGTCAGGGATCTGCAGACAAGCGTGCGGGCGCTAGGACATAGGCGCCCGCGACAACAGTTACGGCCGCGCATGCGCACTCGTTCACACAGATGTGCACCTGGCACCAATGACAGTGCAGGGCGCACTATTTAAACCGGCTCTGGCAATGCTCAAATTGCTGTATGGTCTTGTTCCCTGCTTTTCCTGTTCCTGTGAGAGTATCTTGTTGTTGCCGAACCCAGCCTGATCCTGATTTCTGCTGACAGTCTCCTGCCCTGAACCCCGGCTCATTTTGACCATTCTTCTGCCTGTTCCCGATTGTCTGACCTCCTGATGCTGAACCTGGCCTGTGACCCGACTGTCCTCTGCCTGCTGCTCTATTCCGTTCTGCCTCCACTGTTACCGACCCGGCCTGTCTGACTTTGCTACTGCTTCACGGTGTGTTCCGTCCACCCATCCTGCACGGATCCATCCATTACTGCCGAGGCCTGCTCTGCCTCTTCACATCAGGCTCTTATCCAGCTACATGCCACTGATGGTTCCCTCTACTACTGCTGGGTGTATTCAGGGGTCACGACCTGGTCTCAGCCTGCTCCAAGTCCATCCCCACCATCAGGGGCTCTGGTGAACAAGCAGACTGGGGCTTAGACTCTGCGCCCTGGGAAATCTCGGTCTGTGGATCCATAGAGCTAGGTAGGTACCTGACATTGTGATTTATGTGGATCTGCTTCATGTGATTAATGATGGGTGTACATAGTAGGACATTTTTTTTTTTTTACTAAAGGACTTGACCTTAAGATCATCCTCACACTTGGGCTGCATCCATGATGTCCAGTGTCACCCAGCAAACTGTCAAAACCACACAGCTTGGTCCTTTGGACTACATCACTTTGCATTTCTGGCCAGCAGTGTATATTAGTTTGGCCAGAGGCATTTCCTATTTAATCACTGATTAACCCCTAGTTAATGCTAATTAGCCCTTTAAACATATTTAACCCTCCACCCCCTCCCCTAGGTAGTTTTTTTTTACAATCTGTAGACTATAGTTTTCGTTTATTTAATTCATAACTAATCTTGTTTGTTTTTTGTAGATTCATCATTTCATTTGTTACACCATGCTTTACATCAGGATTACAATGTTAGTGTCTTGATGAATGATATTGCAGAATAACATTTATATACAACTTTAAGGCAATAACAAATCTAAATGCTCATGATGTCGGGGAGATTAGTGGTGAACAGTAGGATATGGTTTTGGAATTCGGTTCCATTTACTTCTTTGTCTGTCTCACACATACTCTCCCAATTATTTATACTTCACTGGGCCTATAGAACACCAACTAAGTTGTTTGATTGGAATAGGAGAGACTCCCCTCTGTGCCCCAAATGTAACTTGCATAGTTTTTATACATATGATCTGGCATTGCCCAAAACTTATGCGGTATTGGATCTAGGTCTATTTCACTGGCTGCCCAAGTTCCCATCCCTACTGATCAGCTAGTGTGCTTATTGGGTACATTAGATACTGAAATGTACAAGATTTGCGTCTATATTATGGTCACTCATCTCTTGTACCTGGTTAGAAAACTGATTGCGAGGTATTGGATGTGTTCCATAATCTTGACCACAAAACAGTGTGTAGATTATGGTAATTCTCTCCTTTTGTGAGAACAGCTAGCCTGCTGTCACAGCAATTCCCTTCGTAAATTTAATTTGGTTTGTCAGGGTTGGTTTGATACCCCTGGTTTGGTAATGGATAGGCTGCTAAGGATATGAATCCTGATGGCCCTTCTTTAAGATGCTTCCACCTATTGAATTGTATGATGCTCTAATTTCTCATGCATTTATATTATGTGACCTGTATTACTTGTTAACTGAGCAGAGATGCTATCTGCTCTAAATTTCTTTTTTTGGGGTGTAGTTTTGATCTGCTCTAATGCTTGTTTTGCCTGATTTAGGCACTTGCAACTGTACAAGACTAGGTGAACTGTACTGCATATGCATTGAACTATTTCTTGTTTTGTCCCTTGGCATCATTAAAAGAGTTTGGATTTTTTTTTAAAAAACTCTTTGCGCTCTATCCTGTGCCTTTAGACAAACTTTAAAGCTTTGTCTGGTGATGCAAATTCTGGCTGACAGGTGCTCAATTCATTTGACAGCTTTTATGGAAAAATAGTTCTACTAAACAAGGAGAGTCGGGCTGTTTCTAGTTTTGTTCCACTAAGCATCTGGAGGTAACTGAGTTGTAGTTTAGTAGATTCCACAAAAAAATCGAAAAAGCCTTTAAGCTTTTTAAATGATAAAGTAGTTGCTTATAAGTGTTTCAAAATAGAAAAATGGAAGGACTTTTCAAATACATACCTGTATGCTTTTTACATCTCCACCACCTGCCACATCCATGGTGGGTATATTATATATATTTTTAGATCTTCAGGCCTGACCAAAAAACTCCAGCTCCAGTGTATAATACAATAAAAAAATAATAACAGTATACAGTGGGGCAAAAAAGTATTTAGTCAGCCACCAATTGTGCAAGTTCTCCCACTTAAAAAGATGAGAGAGGCCTGTAATTGGCATCATATGTAGACCTCAACTATGAGAGACAAAATGAGAAAAAAAATCCAGACAATCACATTGGCTGATTTGGAAAGAATTTATTTGCAAATTATGGTGGAAAATAAGTATTTGGTCACCTACAAACAAGCAAGATTTCTGGCTCTCACAGACCTGTACCTTCTTCTTTAAGAGGCTCCTCTGTCCTGCACTCATTACCTGTATCAATGGCACCTGTTTGAACTTGTTATCAGTATAAAAGACACCTGTCCACAACCTCAAACAGTCAAACTCCAAACTCCACTAAGGTGAAGACCAAAGAACTGTGGAAGGACACTAGAAACAAAATTATAGACCTGCACCAGGCTGGGAAGACTGAATCTGTAATAGGCAAGCAGCTTGATGTGAACAAATCAACTGTGGGAGCAATAATTAGAAAATGGAAGACATACAAGACCACTGATAATCTCCCTCGATCTGGGGCTCCACGCAAGATCTCACCCCCGTGGGGTCAAAATGATCACAAGAACGGTGAGCAAAAATCCCAGGACCACACGGGGGGACCTAGTGAATGACCTGCAGAGAGCTGGGACCAACATAACAAAGGCTACCATCAGTTACACACTACGCTGCCAGGGACTCAGATCCTGCAGTGCCAGACGTGTCCCCCTGCTTAAGCCAGTACATGTCCGGGCCGTCTGAAGTTTTCTAGAGAGCATTTGGATAATCCAGAAGAGGATTGGGAGAATGTCATATGGTCAGATGAAACCAAAATAGAACTGTTTGGTAGAAACACAACTTGTCGTGTTTGGAGGAGAGAGAATGCTGAGTTGCATCCAAAGAACACCATACCTACTGTGAAGCATGGGGGTGGCAACATCATGCTTTGGGACTGTTTCTCCGCAAATGGACCAGGACGACTGATCCATGTACAGGACAGAATGAATGCGGCCATGTACCGTGAGATTTTGAGTGCAAACCTTCTTCCATCAGCAAGGGCATTGAAGATGAAACGTGGCTGGGTCTTCCAACATGACAATGATCCCAAACATACCACCCGGGCAACGAAGGAGTGGCTTCGTAAGAAGCATTTCAAGGTCCTGGAGTGGCCTAGCCAGTCTCCAGATCTCAACCCCATAGAAAACCTTTGGAAGGAGTTGAAAGTCCGTGTTGCCCAGCGACAGCCCCAAAACATCACTGCTCTAGAGGAGATCTGCATGGAGGAATGGGCCAACATACCAGCAACAGTGTGTGCCAACCTTGTGAAGACTTACAGGAAACGTTTGACCTCTGTCATTGCCAACAAAGGATATATAACAAAGTATTGAGATGAACTTTTGATATTGACCAAATACTTATTTTCCACCATAATTTGCAAATAAATTCTTTCCAAATCAGCCAATGTGATTGTCTGGATTTTGTTTCTCATTTTGTCTCTCATAGTTGAGGTCTACCTATGATGCCAATTACAGGCCTCTCTCATCTTTTTAAGTGGGAGAACTTGCACAATTGGTGGCTGACTAAATACTTTTTTGCCCCACTGTAGCTTAATTTATATTTGACCACAGGTACAAATCACTTTGCCATTAGATACTAGTATCTTGTCACGTAAAAATGTGAACACATAGAGCAAGCCACTTCTTTAGAACCAATATGAAAGATGTTCAGCATATTCTATGATCTTTACAAAGGCGTTTCACTGGTTGTGAATAGTAAATTATAAAATAGGAACAAAAAAGGTAATTGCCCACTTGTCCAAAAATTAGGAATAAACTGATTCTACAACCTTGAGTATGTGGGTACTAACCTTACATAGCAAACGAGCCATGCATTTTTTTAAAGATTAATTCAGTTTTGAGTCAAGCATTTTTTTTCACGCTTATTCATAGTTTATGGTGTATATATCCTTGTATGTTATTAAAGGACCTGGGCTGTGAGAAAGATAAGTATAGATGGGCGTCTTTTAGAGGACTTGCCTTATTTTATACTTGATCTTGTGGTGACAGGGTCACTTTAACTCAACTACTATGGATTACTGAAGAGAAAAAATGTATTTAATATCAAACTCTAATGTTTGGTATAGTGTTTATTACATGTAGCAAGTGGCAAATTGTTGTGATTGTCTACAGTAGGAAAAATATCTTGCATTATCTCAGCAATTTTTGTAAATTATGCATAGTTTGCACAGGTTTACTGCTTTGTGCAATGTAGCTCTGTTGTTAGTGTGTGTCATATTTGCTCTTAGTTCCATTGACCGCAAGGCAAACAGTGCTGAGTTGACCTTATTTACAGGGTTCATGGCTGTAATCCATTGTCCATGTAGACAGTGCCAGTCACTGATGCTGTTTGTGGAGTTTAGAGGTTGAAAGTCAATTAACCTCTAGTAGACATGTTCCCAATTATGGTTCAATGACCTCTATAGACAGCAGCAGCTCAAATACAGCCATACTGTGGTGAAAACAATTGAGCACAAAGTTCATATTAGCCAAGGGAATGGATAAACCAAAATTACCTTTACATACTGCAAAGTGCACAATAAAAGAAAATACAGTGGCTTAAGTGTGAAAAGCATCAGAATTCCTTCTTGCTGATTAGTTAAGTAAAGAAAGACTTAAGGTAGCCATACATGGCTCAATTTTCCCTCATTCAGCCAGTGGGCTAAATGAGAAAAAAAATCAATTGATTGCCCACTAACAGCATGAATGGAGGAATCCCCACTGCTGGTTATTGCTTGCAGGCAGTTGCAGCACCTGTGGCTGTCTGAATACCTGAACAGTGACAACATCTGACATTTGCCACCTAGCTAGGTTGATTTTTAATTTTTTTACAAGCCAGGTGGTGCTTGCAAGGCCACCCACAGCTTGAAATGTGTCCAGTTCACCAAGAGTCAGATGAAATGCAAGCTACCTATGGTCACATTCTGCATTCTATAGTCTTCCTTCAAGGTAATAGGACAAATTGCTTCAGTAAAAATTAACCAATCTAGCACCTAAGACGTGGCTATGGAGTGTGGTTTTTAATCTTGGCAGGAGAGGCATGTGGGAAATTCACAAATAAGAAATGTTCTCAGAAGCCAACCCAGACAAGTGTAAGCCATCTGCTAAAAGCACTTTATAGGGTCATGTAGGCATGTGCGGTTTGTTTTCTCCACTGTAGATGGCACTCAACCTGAGTGGTACCACAGCTTGGATAGGAAGTCAGAAGAGACATGGTTTCTCTATGGTTTCCTGGTCCATGGGAGCAGTGTCCCAGTTGGCTATAGTTCATCCAGGTGACCTCTGGTAGCCATCTTGGGTCATCAGAGCCTTTTAAGTCCCTGCCCCCCGATTCTGGCATACATTAGCGATGTAACTAGTGTAGGGAGAGAAACACCATCTGACAGGGAAAGTGAATAACGGCAGGGAACAGTTCCAGACCAGTAGTGACAGGCTAGGGACTTGCTATTCTGCAAGGAAGCCTCCCCTTTTTGGGACCGGACCAACCAGGCCACACTCCATCCAGACATCGGTGCATCCTATCCTGCTGCATTTCTGCATTTGAACTGAACTGTGAGTGTTTCCCTAAGTGGTGTCCTCCCGCTGGGGTGTTGTAGTTTGGCATTCTCTTCAATACAATTCCAAGTTTTATCGCAACCGGACTTTGTCTTTACTGCCGTTGCACCACACTGCACCACACTACACCTAACCACAGTCATGCCACCCAAAACTGACATCTAATTTTTTTGGAACATGGCAGAATGTTAAAACACATGACTTCTTCTGTATCTCCCTTAGGGAGTCCACTGGAGAGATATCTGTGCTTGGTTTTCCAGGTCTGCAGACATTATGAAGGGTTTTTAATCTCACTTCTGTAATTATATGAAACTATATTATGGAAGGAAGAGAGCTGGAAATATGGTGCAGAGATCTTACTATTAATGCCAATACACATAACAAGACAGGAGTTGATTCAGCCCAGGAGGGTCTATCTATAACCAACTATCACTTTGTGAGCTTTTATTATTCTATGGGAAAAGTGCCCCAGTGCACATGCTTCAAGGCAAGTATTCTTGGAGAATTTTGGACTTTATTCAATTGGTAAACTTGCGCTCGAGTTAAAAACTCCTCTTCTACTATCCAAATATTAATATTATTATAGTAGTAAACTCATAAATAAGCAAATTAGCAAGTGCTACATGCACTTCAACTCTCATCTTATGTTACAACCACCAATAACCAATAAGTTACAAAAAATGCGCTGTAATGTAATAAGATGATCTTTAAAAAATAAACCCAAATATTTTTGTAAATTGTTTGGTTTATTACTAAATTAATTTTACATTTGTAACAACATTTGTAGGAAATGACTCTCATCAATTTCAGTTTTCTTTTTTAAGCAGCAGGTCTTTAATCCCAAATGTAACAAGTCATTTATCTTGTTTTATTTTTTTGTTACAAAACCCCAGACTAGGTTCCATTGTCATTACGTGATTTATATGTCTTGTTTGACATTGATGGTGAAGAAAGGGCTTTTATTTTCAACATGAGTCAAGCCAATGAAATGACACTGTGTTCTGTTGTTCAGCACCATGAGGCAAGCAGAGCAGAAATGTGCCTGGGGCTGTCTGTAAAGCTTACATAATCAAAAGAACTGATTAACAAGTTCTTTATTGCCTGTTAATAATAATATTTTAAATTACTATTATTTATCATTAGAAATGCCTTTTAAAAATTTTGTCTGTTTAACATTTTGTATGTTTTTTAAGTAAAATATAACACAATTTTATCATATCATAGCTGAATATTTTCATTAGCAACTCTTAATCTCTGTTTTCTGTGTTTCTCCTAATACAATGTCCAAGAGCAGTATAAAATTTAGAAGGGAAGGAAACCTGATAATAAATACTGCTTACTCAAATGGAAGGGCTATGAACAATGTCTTGCCTAAATGCAGAATATTAGCTAAAAAAAAAGTACTACATGCAAATGTTACAAAATTCCATGATTATGTAAAAAAAAAAATACATAAAAAACACAGAAAGACTGATATATTGTATCACCAACAAAAAAATGCCAGAAGAGAACAAAATACTTTTAGGTCATTATTTTAATTTTAAACTGATCAGCTGTAAAGCTTTTTAATTTATTATCTGTTTACAACTTTGGGTTTTGTAATTTTTCACCATTTTCCAGCACACAGTGTATATGCGCAGACCTACAGTAGCAGAGAAGATTCAGACAAGTAGCCTCACAGGCAAGATCTCATTGGATCAAGGACAGGTCAGTTTAGGACTGGGTGGGGGGAGGTCACAAAAATAAGTGTAACTGCACTGAAAGTGGCAAGATCTCATTGGATCAAGGACAGGTCAGTTTAGGACTGGGTGGGGGGAGGTCACAAAAATAAGTGTAACTGCACTGAAAGTGGTTATAATTTAAAATAATTAATTAGTTCATTTATTAACAAGGGATTCCACCCCAATGCAAAAAATCTGCATAAAAAAAAATTTGGGGGAAAATAAAAAAAATGGAGTGTGTGATGCCATGATCCTTCTGGCTTGATCCTCTTTTTGGGTAGGTGCAGCGTAGTGCGGTGGCAGTAATCACACACAAGAGAAGTAACTAATGTATTGAAGAATTTGCAAACAGTATAACAGTCCGGTGAGAAGCTCACCCAACCGGGAACTTACAGTCAATGCAGCGACAGTCAGCAGCAGAAGTCCCAAAATGAAGACAGTCCTTGCCAAGGAGGTGGAATGCTGCCTGGCCATTCCAATCCAAGAGGGAGCTTGTGGCAGTGCAGACATAGGCCATGCTCCTTTCCTACTCCTTTGGAACTTTTCTCTACTGCTAATGCTGTCCCTGACAGGCGGGTATGCTCTCCCTACACTAGTCACTGTGCAAATGTGCTCCAAAACCTGGGGGCAGGGACTCAGTGTGATCCAAGATGGCCACCAGGGTCACCTGGATGCAACGTAGAGAACTGGAACGGTGCTCCAGGGTACCGAGGGAACCATAGAGGAACCAAGTTTCCCTTAACTTCCCCTCCAGCTGCAGTACTGCTCCAGACAAGCGTCACCTATAGTGGAGAAAACAGACTGCACCTGCCTACACACTGAATACTGTGTCCCAAAAAATGAACTTTTATTGCAATTCAAGTAACATATTCAGTCTTTTTTTCTCCAGAATTCTCTATGTGTTGTTTGAAATGTGAATATTATTATTTTTTTACAGGATTTATATAGCTACATTTTGTGCAGCACTTTGCAAAATGGAGCTTGCAACCTAAAATGCAAATTCAACCTTAGGAAGGGGCTTGCCCTGAAACATGTTGTAATATCAATTGGCTTTGCCACTGGCTTTGCCCCTGTGCTTCCACTATGCTCAGCATTTCCCTTACATTGGATCTTCCCACCGACTCCCTGCCAGGTCCCTAACATCACTTCTAGCCTGACAGCCAGTTCACCAGTCTCCGGAACCAATTTAACTTCCCAAACACTGTGGGGCAAACCAGCATGATACTGCTATCCTCTCCTGGGACCTGGGTAATGAGTCATCCACCACCTTAGCCAGTTCCACCAGTCCTGCCAAGCCTTATATAAGCCTTTATGTTATGAACAAGTTGATTTTTATATATTTTTCATGGATCACTGCACAATTTCATCAATAACTGCTTGTTTTTGTTAATTAACATTTACTGCCTGGCTTTAGTCTCTCCTCCTTGGGCTGAACATTCTATAAGTGCCTTGTTAATGCTTTGTAGAAAATAAATGTTTGGTCCAACTGTTTCACTAACATTTATCAGTTAAAATCTAAAGCAGCGGTGATCAAATTTCTTGATAAAGGGGACCAACATCAGCTCCTAACATCATTATATGCCACACATAATATTCAGTGAACAGAAGGCAGCATAAACCTGTCAGACACTGCAGACATGCAGGAGGAGATGGGCAGCAACTACAGGCATGCTACAAGAGAAATTGCAAACATGCTACAGAAGATGATCAGAGACTGCTAGACATGTTGTAAGAGACTGTTGTTGGAGGCTAGAGAAATGTTTCAGGATGCAGGAGAGTACTGGCATGTAGCCGATACTGGCACCCACTTGAGCGGCTTCAACACAAAGGAGGGGACAAAGGAGGTTTCACTCCAACCACATTTTCTGAACATCATCGCACCTTCTGGTTATCTGCCAGAAGCAAACATAGTGATTACATGTTTGTTGCTTACCTCCGGTACTAGGGGGGGGACCATTCAGGGGACTGATTTCTTGTGGGAATCTGTGTCTGACTGGAGAATGCAACATTTTCCTGAGTCTTGGACAGTCATCCTAACCCAAAGGAGCTATATACAGGTGAAACTCGTAAAATTAGAATATAGTGCAAAAATTCATTTATTTCAGTAATGCAACTTAAAAGGTGAAACTAATATATGAGATAGACTCATTACATGCAAAGCAAGATAGTTCAAGCCGTGATTTGTCATAATTGTGAAGATTATGGCTTACAGCTCATGAAATCCCCAAATCCACAATCTCAGAAAATTGTGAAAAGGTGCAATATTCTCAAAGTGTCCCACTCTAATCAGCTAATTAAGCTATAACACCTGCAAAGGGTTCCTGAGCCTTTAAATGGTCTCTCAGTCTGGTTCAGTAGGAATCACAATCATGGGAAAGACTGCTGACCTGACAGTTGTGCAGAAAACCATCATTGACACCCTCCATAAGGAGGGAAAGCCTCAAAAGGTAATTGCAAAAGAAGTTGGATGTTCCCAAAGTGCTGTATCAAAGCACATTAATAGAAAGTTATCTGGAAGGAAAAAGTGTGGAAGAAAAAGGTGCACAAGCAGCAGAGATGACCGCAGTCTGGAGAGGATTGTCAGGAAAAGGCATTCAAAAGTGTTGGGGACTTTCACAAGGAGTGGACTGAGGCTGGAGTCACTGCATCAAGAGCCACCACACACAGATGGATCCTGGACATGGGCTCCAAATGTCTTATTCCTCTTGTCAAGCAGCTCCTGAACAACAAACAACGTCAGAAGTGTCTTACCTGGGATAAAGAAAAACAGACCTGGTCTGTTGCTCAGTGGTCCAAAGTCCTCTTTTCTGATGAGAGCAACTTTTGCATCTTATTTGAAAACCAAGGACCCAGGGTATGGAGGAAGAATGGAGAGGCACACATTGCAAGATGCTTGAAGTCTATTGTGAAGTTTCCACAGTCTGTGTTGATTTGGGGAGCCATGTCATCTGCTGGTGTTGGTCCACTGTGCCGCTATTGAAGCATCCTGGTCTTCCATAACACCTCAGCAGTGCCACAGGCTGATAACTTCCATGCCACGCCGCATTGAGGCAGTAATTGCTGCAAAAGGGGCCCAAACCAAGTACTGAGTACATATGCATGCTTATACTTTTCAGAGGTCTGATATTGTTCTATGTACAATCCTTGTTTTATTGATTGCATGTAATATTCTAATTTTCTGAGATTGTGGATTTGGGGTTATCATGAGCTGTAAGCCATAATCATCACAATTATGACAAATCACGGCTTGAACTATCTTCCTTTGCATGTAATGAGTCTATCTCATATATTAATTTCACCTTTTAAGTTGCATTACTGAAACAAATGAACTTTTGCACGATATTCTAATTTTTCGAGTTTCACCTGTATAACGCCTACTGGGTCATTTTGGAGTGTCCTACATTGTGGAAAGAGTGTACACATAGGGTCAGATACAAGCTGGCCAGGAAGATATAGGTCTAATGCAGGGACTGGTTCCCGGGGAGCAGGGACAGAATAGGGATGGACTGGAGATCCCACAGAATGTTACTCGGAGTTTGGGGGAAGGACCTGTTGCCCAGCCTACATCTGAATTGGCACATCTTTGTACCTTACAAATACCATCACAGCACCCTATCTGGGATTCCATACTGAGTAAGCCTAAGTGGACCTGTATAAAGGAGAAGTCCCTAAACATACTGCCACATGATAATTTTTTAGACAATTGAACTGTCTTGCTACAGAACTGTACAAGAGCCTTACAGTCCATATGTGTACTTTGGGATAACAATCACCTTGCTGTAGTGTTAAATATTCAGTACATAAACAAGAACATTTCTAGAAGATCTTATGGTTAGAAATAAGCACATATTCGTGTGAAATGTGCCAACTTACAGCCTGCTTGTCTTGTGTGCTGTTTCTCAGACTATGGACTAATAAATATTTCTTCACTTATCAGTCCTGCAGTGTGGTGTGTGACCATTTTTTCTTCTGTCTTTAGTCCATATGTGTACTTTGGGATGACAGTCACCTTGCTGAGTGTTAAATATTCAGTACTCGCCATGCCTCTTACTAAATACCTTGGACTGTCTACTTTCCAAAAAGGGCTCTTTTGGGTGTATTTGTACTGTCCTGACATTTTAAGGCCGTAAGAAATCAGATACATTTTCAGATACTGTATATGCCATAGTTTATGGACTCTATAACTTTACTACAAACTAAATATTAAACACTGATTTGGGTTATTTTGACCAATGAGATTTAGCAGAATACATTTATTTGAAAATGTTTGTATCAGAAACAAAGAAAAACACGGTTTTCCCAAAATATTTGCTCTTTTTTTCATTTATTTAGCAAAAAATAAAAAACCCAGTGGGGATTAAGTACCACCAAAAGAAAGCTCTACTTGTGTGAAAAAATTATCAAAATTTAATTTGGGTACAGTGTTGCATGACTGCACAATTGTTATTCAAAGTGAAACAGTGCTGAAAGCTGAAAATTGGCCTGGGCAGGAAGGGTTTGAAAGTGTCCGGTATTGAAGCCATTAAAGTATTATATTAATGCATAACTCAGTAAAGTAATTTAAGGTTGTATGCCAAATATCAAGATTATATTCATTTCTGTATTTGGCAATTACAAAAATAAGCAGGAAAACAAAATAATTACAATGAAATATGCCTTTCCTTCTAATTTTGGCATGACATGATTAAACAGGTATAATCACTTTCAGTAACATGACCATGATTAGATGGATTTGGACCTGTAAAGTTTAGGCTAGAACTCAAAATCATTTTAAAAAATGAGCATACTTTAAATACCTGTGTCAGGAATGGACTGGCCAGCAATAGTGGGACTCACCTGCCTTGTGAGCTGCAGTACCAGGGCTGGCCAGCGGGTGCTCCCAGCAATAAGAGACTCAACCTTGCAGCCAGTCAAACACCTGGAACTAATTATACTGGTGTATTTAAGGGACATTCAGACCTGCAGACTCTGCCTTGGTGTTGTGTTTTTCCTGGGCCCTGTATCTTGTTCCTGCATCCCGCTCCTGTTCCTGTTCCTGTTCCTGTCTTGTTGCTGACCCGGCTTGATTCTGACCTCTGCTGACTTCTCCTGTTCTGATCCCTGGCTTGTGACCCCGACCATTCTCTGCCTGACCCCCTGTACCTACCTGCCTGTTAGTTGCTGTACCCTGCTCGTGACCTGACTATTCTCCGCTTGCTCCCCCTGTACCTACCTGCCCGATTGATATTGACCCGGCCTGCCTGACGCTTGCACTGTATGTACTGTTATCTGTGGGTGGTTTGGTTTGGTTCATTTGCACTGTGTTATGTTTTAGTATTGCACTGCGTTTATGTTTGTATTGTTAGTGTTAATAAATTGTTTATAACTTATCTGAAGTCTGCGTTTCCCTGCGTCAGTCACACACCTCTGGTCATACCCGGGAGCCCTGACAACCTGGGGCAACCCAGGATTGGGATGAGACAGTATCGGAGCTGAAGCGAAGGCGGATATCAGAGCTTCAAAAGCTAAGATGGCCTCAGATGACCACTTGTGGGGATTACTGCCCTACTTGGTCAGATCTGAGAGAGGCTTGGCCAGCGTGGAAAAGTTCCTGATAAACTTCCAAAAATAGTTTAGTCCCAAAAAGCGCTGAATGGACCGAAGACCACTGGTACGAGGCCACTGCAGAACTGCCGAAACCTTCTGAGGGTCCATGGAGAATCCCACAGCGGAAATGATGTAGCCCAAAAAGGCAACCTGGGATCGGTGAAATTCACACTTCTCGAGCTTACAGAAAAGCTTGTTCTCACGTAACCGTTGCAGCACCCGCTTGACATCCTGGATATGAGACTCCATAGATGCAGAGTAAACCAGGATGTCATCCAAGTAAACCGCCACGCACTGCTGCAACAAGTCACGAAAGACATGATTAATGAACTCCTGAAAGACCGCGGGCGCGTTACACAACCCGAAGGGCATAATCAGGGATTCATAGTGGCCGGTTCTGGTGTTGAAAGGAAATGAGTGCTTCGAGCTCCACAGGCAGTTCTTTGGCTGCAATCTCGTCCTTCAACGCATCTGAGAGACCATGAGAGAAAGCAGCCACCAGAGCCTCATTGTTCCAACCCACCTCTGCCGCCAGGGTACAAAATTCTATGGCGTACTCGGCAACGATCCGTGAACCCTGACGCATGGACATGAGCAGCTTGGCAGCAGAGGCGGAGCGAGCAGGCACATCGAATACCTTACGAAAGGAGGCAAAAAAACGGCAAACTCGTGAATCACAGGGTTATCGTTCTCCCATAAGGGATTTGCCCAGGCCAAGGCCTTGTCCGAGAGCAGCGAGATTAGGAAGCCCACCTTTGACCACTTAATAGGAAAAGTGTGGGGTATCGACTCAAAATATATGCCCACTTGGTTAAGGAAACCCCGACACTGACTCGGCTCAACCCCAAAGCGCTGTGGAAGGGGGGCTGAACCAGTCATACCTCTGGGCACCGCAGGTGCAGCAGCAGAGGTAGGCGCAACAACTGGAGCAGCAGCGGGAACGACCATAGGAGTGACAGCCAGCTTAATTGCACAAGGAGCAAGGTGCGCTGTGCGTGCAAGCAGCGTCTGCAGCGCCTGAGCGAACTGATCCAACAAGAGATCCTGCTGATCAAGTCTGGCAACCAACATAGGGAGCTAGGGCATACCTGCACCGTCAGGATTCATAACATTCGTGTAGTGTCAGGGAGCGAGGAGCCAGACACACAAGGAGGTGCAATTAAAGGTAAGTTTATTTACACAGAAACAAGGCAAGAGTCTATGCAAGTCTGACAGCAACAGCGGATGACTTGGTAGGACAGACGTTCTCCTGCCGAGGTCGTCTTCCAGGATAATCAAGTCGAGAACCAGTGGGAATCGTAGCCAAAGCCGGGGTCAGAAGCCAGGAAGAATGGTCGCCAGAGCCGGGGTCAGAAACCAGGAAGAATGGTCGCCAGAGCTGGGGTCAGAAGCCAGGAGGAGTCTTAGCCAAAGCCGAGTCGGTATCCAGGAGAGCAAAGAGTTAACTGAACAGGAGCTTGCTGCTGTGCAACAGACAGGACACGAATGCAATGGACAGCTACAAACAGCAGACTTAAATGTGATAAGCTGCCACCTCCTGGGAGGAGCCGCAGAGGGCTGAAAGCATAAAGGATCCCACAATGCTTTGCAGACCTAAGATGGATGCCAGCACATGGAGCAGCACAAGCCCTGAGGAAAGGTAGGACCTTGATAACAAGCCAGCGGATGGATGAAACCTACCTTTTCATTACACAAGGCCACAGGTTTTTGTTGTGCACCATTACAACCTTCCAGGCATCCAACAACTAATGATGTCTTCAGTTGATTAGGAGCACAGCATCCTTGTTTGCCCTTCCCCTGCCTCTTTTATCAGCACTGAGCTCACATTAGCTGAACGAGGGAGAGAAACTGAGGGAGAAGAAGAAACGCTGAAATACTAGTCAGTATCAGTGTGCAAAGATATATTTGCTTTGGAAGAATAAATCACTTCCAACGTTGGATGTCCTACGTGTGTGGATGTTGCTGCATTATGTAAAACTTTTAGTTTAGTTTTTTACATTTTAGAATGGGGTTCCTCGAGATTGTGCACAATTTTAAAGGATTCCTTGACTGAAAAAGGTTAAGAAACACTGCCTTATATCATCATTATATAAATATCATGACTGTGGTCATCTCTCTCTTGTGATTTCTGAAATAATTGGGATTACATAAAATCTTGACTAAAGTAGATGCAACGTTCAAATGTGGTCAGATTGGGCTTAATGTGTTCTAGTTTTTCTTTATGTGTGGTTGGAAAGTATGGTACTACATTCATCCTTCTAAGCAGCACCTGCTGTAAACAGGAACAACTTCCTGAATGCTGAGTAATTCTTCCTTCCCTGGTATACATATCCACTAACCAAACAACAGATGTACATAGACAACAATAAACATAACTGTATGCATGCTTGCTTAACCATACAAACCTCTCACGTGTGAAGCTAGCTCATACTGTTGCCGATCATTTGAGGAAACATAATAATTTCATCTAGTTGCGTTTGGCTGTCATTCCTCACATGTGTCTGATCTCTCTCATTAAGTTAAGATCCACAATCAAACTCATAGTTAAATTTTGAAACCAAAATACCAACAATCTGTTTAGACATAATCAACCCTGTAACCACAACACTAACTGAAACCCACTTTTATCACTGCCATTTTAAATGAAGGCCACCATATTAACCACTTCCTGTCCGGACACTTTTACCCCCTTCCTGTCCAGGCCAATTTTCAGCTTTCAGCGCTCTCACATTGTGAATGACAATTACTCAGGCATACAACACTGTATCTAAATGAAATTATTATCATTTTTTTCAAACAAATAGAGCTTTAATTTGGTGGTATTTAATCATCACTGGGGTTTTTATTTTTTGCTAGAAAAATGAAAAAAGACTGAAAATTTTGAAAAAAAACATGTTTTTCTTAGTATTTGATACTAAATTTTGCAAATAAATATACTTTCTTCATAAATTTAGGCCAAAATCCATTGTGCTACATTTTTTTGGTAGACATAACCCAAATCAGTGTGTATTATTTAGTCTTTGTGAAAGTTATAGAGTCCACAGACCACGGTATATATATTTGAAAATGTATCAATCCTGATGTACGGACTACCTATATAATTTCTTGGGGCCCTAAAATGCCAGGACAGTACAAATACCCCCCAAACTACCCCTTTTTGGAAAGTAGACAGTCTGATGTATTTAATGAGAGGCATGGGGAGTTTTTTGAAGTTGTCATTTTTTGCCAATTTTTTAAGGAATTGATGAAAGTAAACAAAATTATTTTTTTTTCCCACAAAGTTGTCATTTGACAAGTTCTTTCTCTCACACGGCATAGGCATACTTGCAATTACACCCCAAAACACATTCTGCTACTCATCCTGAGTATGGCGATACCACATGTGTAAAACTTTTTCACAGCCTAACCACATAGAAGGGCCGCACATCCAATAAGCACCCTTAGGCGTTCTAGGGGCAAAAATTAAACATCTAATTTCTTGACTGTCTATCACAGTTTTGGAGGTCATGGAGCATCAGGATAATGGAATTATCCACAAAATGACCCCATTTCGGAAAGCAAACACCCCAAGGTATGTTTTAAGAGGCATGCAGAGTCTTCTGAAGACTTCATTTTTTGCCACAAGTTTTTGGAAAATGCGAAAAGAAAATGAAAATGTATTTTTTTCTACACAAAGTTGTCAATCTATGAGATATTTCTAATACACTGCATAGGCATACTTAAAATTACACCCCAAAACACATTCTCTAACTCTTCCTGAATATGGTGATACCAAATGTGTGAGACTTTTTCTCAGTCTGGCCACATAGAGGGGTTCCACATCCAATAAGCACCTGTTAGCGTTCTAAGGGCAAAAATCACACATCTAATTTCTTAACTACCTATTGCTGTTTTGGAAAAAACTCTGTGCAAAGGCTGAAAATTACTCACAGTTAGCTGTACTGGATCTCTCTCCTCACAGACGATGGCAGTAAACAGGATCCACTGGTGTGGCAGAGATCAGGGACACTGTATGAACAGGCACACTGTAAGGTGGTCAGGGACACTGATTGGGCCACTGTATGGTGATCAGGGACACTGCTGGACCACTTGTGCGGCGATCAGGGACACTGCTGGGCCACTGCGGTGATCAGGGACACTGATGGGCCACTGCGGTGATCAGGGACACTGCTGGGCCACTTGTGTGGCAATCAGGGACACTGCTGGGCCACTGCGGTGATCAGGGACACTGCTGGGCCACTTGTGTGGCGATCAGGGACACTGCGGCAATCAGGGACACTGTGGCGATCAGGGACACTGCTGGACCACTTGTGTGGCGACCATGGACACTGCTGGGCCACTGCGATGATCAGGACACTGCTGGGCCACTTGTGTGGCGATCAGAAACACTGCTGGGCAACTGCGGTGATCAGGGACACTGCGGTGATCAGGGGCACTGCTGGACCACTTGTGTGGTGATCAGGGACACTGCTGGGCCACTTGTGTGGTGATCAGGGCCACTGCTGGGCCACTGCGGCAATCAGGGACACTGCGGTGATCAGAGACACTGCTGTACCACTTGTGCAGCAATCAGGGACACTGTGGTGATCAGGGACACTGCTGGGACACTGCGGCGATCAGGGACACTGCTGGACCACTTCTGCGGTGATCAGGGCCACTGCTGGGCCACTGCGATGATCAGGACACTGCTGGGCCACTTGTGTGGCGATCAGAAACACTGCTGGACTACTACGGTGATCAGGGACACTGCGGTGATCAGGGGCACTGCTGGGCCACTTGTCCGGCGATCAGGGACACTGCTGGGCCAATTGTGTGGCGATCAGGAACACTGCTGGGCCAATGCAGTGATCACGGACACTGCTGGGCCACTTGTGTGGTGGTCAAGGACACTGCTGGGCCACTGCAGCAATCAGGGCCACTGCGGCGATCAGGGACACTGCTGGACCACTTGTGCGGCAATCAGTGACACTGCGGTGATCAGGGACACTGCTGGGCCACTGCGGTGATCAGGGACACTGCTGGACCACTTGTGCGGCAATCAGGGACACTGCTGGACCACTTGTGCGGCAATCAGGGACACTGCGGCAATCAGGGACACTGTGGCGATCAGGGACACTGCTGGACCACTTGTGCGGCGACCATGGACACTGCTGGGCCACTGCGATGATCAGGACACTGCTGGGCCACTTGTGTGGTGATCAGAAACACTGCTGGGCAACTGCGGTGATCAGGGACACTGCGGTGATCAGGGGCACTGCTGGACCACTTGTCCGGCGATCAGGGACACTGCTGGCCACTTGTGTGGTGATCAGGGACACTGCTGGGCCACTTGTGTGGTGATCAGGGCCACTGCAGCAATCAGGGACAATGCGGCGATCAGGGAAACTGCTGGACCACTTGTGTGGCAATCAGGGACACTGTGGCAATCAGGGACACTGCTGGACCACTTGTGCGGCAATCAGGGACACTGCGGCGATCAGGGACACTGCTGGACCACTTGTGCGGCAATCAGGGACATTGCAGCGATCAGGGACACTGCTGGACCACTTGTGCGGCAATCAGGGACACTGCGGTGATCAGGGACACTGCGGCAATCAGGGACACTGCTGGGCCACTTGTGTGGCAATCAGGGACACTGCTTGGCCACTGCGGCGATACTGCTGGGCCACTTGTGTGACGATCAGGGACACTGCTTGGCCACTGCGGCGATCAGGGACACTGCTTGGCCACTTGTGTGGCGATCAGGAACACTGCGACGATCAGGGACACTGTGGCGATCAGGAACACTGCTGGGCCACTATGTGGTGATCAGGGACACTGACAATCAGGGACACTGCTGGGCCACTTGTTGGGCAATCAGGGCCACTTGTGGGCAATCAAGGCCACTTGTGGGCGATCAGGGACACTTGTGGGTGATCAGGGACACGTGGGGCAATCAGGGACACTTGTGGGCGATCAGGGCCACTTATGGGAAATCAAAGCCACTTGTTGGGGTGATCAGGGACACGTGGGGCAATCAGGGCCACTTGTTGGGGTGATCAGGGACACGTGGGGCAATCAGGGCCACTTGTTGGGGTGATCAGGGACACGTGGGGCAATCAGGGCCACTTGTTGGAGTGATCAGGGACACTTGTGGGTGACCAGGGACACTTGTGGGTGATCAGGGACACTTTAGGGGCGATCAGGGACACTTTAGGGGTGATCAGGTGTTACTGAGGTGGAGGGCAGTTGGCTACCACCTATTCTTCACTCTTTCTCCTCTCACAGACAACTCTGTGTGAGGAGAAGGAGGCGGAAGCCGCACCATGCAGCTTTTGTTTACACTTAAGATGTGTCCTTATTGGACACAGCTGATCACATGGTATGGGACCGATTTCATTGGTCCCATACCATGTCACGTAATCCACCGTGTCCGCCGGACTCGTCGATCATCGGGCTCGCGGGTGCGCGCTCTAGGAGCCGCGCACGAGGCTCAGATACAAGGTGCCGTTCAGAAACGGCAACCCGCTCCTGGAGGTGTCCCATCCTGCCGTTTATAAACAGCGGCCGGACGGGAGGTGGTTAAATGAGACTATAAAGTTACAAAAAGGACTTAGAGTGACTGTCTGTACAGACTGACAGTAATGCAGATTGCTGGGGGATTTGCTAGAGATGATTCCATGCTACCAGAGAGATTTCCATAGATTTTACCAAAGACAGTTCCATACACACTACTAGTGAATTGGCCATACAGAGCACCACAGAGACTGTCAGAGACTGTACCATACACACTGTGAGAAGACTGCTAGAGACTGCGCATTACACACTGTCCCAAAGAGTGTCACATAAAGCGCACCAAAGCCTACATAGGTAGAATCAATGATTGACAACTCTCTTTTCCAGTAGGGCTTCACAAACAAGGATTGTGTATATGCCGAAGGCTAGAGACAATAGCAATAATGCTTTACCTTGTGTGCCCTCTGCTGATTCATGTGGCATTCACATGACCTAGCACATGGGAAGCTATTCCTCTACTGTTTACCATACATACAATTTATGTTATTAATCAATGACTTAGAACATTTTAGTTCCCATGTATGGGTCTGCATTACCCACTCTTCCCACAATAGAGATACTGTACAGCAACCTGATTTGCAGCTGGAGAGCTTTATTGGCAACAAGTCCAAACCCTCCTAAAGTAGGCCAAGTTAAAATTTTTAAAATTTTTGGGAACATCTCGAAATAATAATTGTTTTCAAGCATCACCCTGAAAAATTTACCTTTAGCCTTAGATTCCCCCAAAAAAAACAGCAGGGCACTTCTCGGCATGTGATGTGTACATAGGCCAGTGTTTCTCAACGTTTTTTCAGTCAAGGCACCCTTTAAAATTATGGACAGTCTTGAGGCACCCTTTAAAATTATAAACAGTCTTGAGGCACCCCATTCTAAAATGTGAAAAATTATTCTAATAGTTTTGTATAACGCAGCAACATCCACACATGTAGGATACCCAACGTTAGAGGTGATTTATTCTTCCAAGGCAAATACATTTTTGCACACTGGTGCTGAGTGTTTCTCTTCTCCCTCAGTTTTTCTCCATTACTGGGTTAATGTGACCCCAGCATTGATGGAGAGGGGCAGGGGAGGGTCAAACTAGGATGCTGTGCAGGCAGCTGACATCCTCCTTATCAATGGAGGATGTCATTGGTTGTCAGGACGCTGGAGGCTAGAAGGTCGTAATGGTGCACAATAAAAACCTGTGACTTTGTGTAACTAAAAGGCAGGCTTTTTCCACCCACTGGCTTGTATACAAATTTAGGGCAATTTTTAGACAATTTGCCAAGGCACCCCTGAAGAAACCTGGTTGAGAAAGGCTGACCTAGGCATTCTTGTTCTTGCAACTTAATATTCATTGATATACAGTGGCGGGTCATTTTATGCATATCTCCCTCTGGAGACTCCTAATTTCACACATTATGGTAATGTCACTATTGTTCCGCTCAATGAAAGAGCAAGCTGTACCTGAAAACATGCAGAGCAAGGATCCACCTGCTTCATTCATATTGTGTGCTTCCTCCGCTTTTCCAACTGCTTCTTGATTATTACTCTTAAACATCAAATTACCAGTCACCTGTGGGTAAGTATGGCATCAGGAAAGAAAGCACTGCTCACCTATCAAGGTGATTGCCTCTTCAGAAAGACATAGGGGTTGATTTGCACATGATTGAGTGTTAGAAATCAGCAGAGCTTCCCTTCTTTTCAGAGCTTACCCTCAGACCTGGAGCAACTGCACTTTCAGTGCACTTCCAAGTGCACTTGTAGTGCAAAGCCTATTTGCCTTTAGTAAATCAACCCAATAGTGTGGAATAAGCCATGGCATGTCATCAGTGAAAAAATGATCAGCTCGCTCTTGCCTTGCATTTTTATGGGCACAGCTTCCATAGTATAGTTCTCTTTAAGATGTTAGATATACTGCAGACACCCAGGAAAAGACACAATGGATTTAGTTTTTAAAAAAAATAAGTATGAATATTGAAAGACAGTGCTAGCATGTACTGTATCACTTTGTTATATATAAAATACTCTCTTTTCTTAGATTTAAAGTTTAACTACTGCGATTCAGTGACAATCATTTACTTAAAATGAGTTTTTACTGTGACTTTTACAGTTGTAGTTGCATGCTGTTCCATAGATTTATTGGTAAGTTTCAGATATAGATTTTAAGTTTGTCTAGTTTCTGAATATAACAATTTAGCATCAGATTTTCTGCCTAATGACTGCTAGGATAATATAATATCAAGGTAATTCACGTGGATAGCAAATTTTTAAAAGTGGTGTTAGCATCAGATATTTTTTTCATATCCCAGCCTAGTCAGAATCACTGGAATGGGGCTCAGGAACGGCATTTTTTCTAATAAAACAAAGAGGAATTGTAAAGTTAACAAAATGTCTGGTTTATTGTCTAAGCAGTGTGCTAGACTTTCGATGAAAAAGAAGAAAAGTGCAATGATCATGGTGCAGTACTTCGTAAAACCTGCAAATGAAATGTGCAAATATGACAAACCCAATGTTCTTACATAATTGTACAAGCTTAAATAGGATTATTTACATTAGCCGATCACTTTAAAATATGCTTCTAAAAATATTTAAAATTGCAATAAAGCATAATTTAACTGCAAAAATATTTATTTAGGGCTACCAATATTTCTAGGTTGAAACGTTGTAGTAAATGTTCTCATAAAAATATATGAACTTAATTTTGTGTATTTATTTATTACAGGTACTTATATAGCACTGTCAATTTGCGCAGCGTTTTACGCATATATATTGTACATTCGTACGAGTCCCTACTATCTAAGGTCCCTACTCACATTCAAGCACATACTAGGGCCAATTAACCTACCAGCATGTCTTTTGGATTGTGTGGGAGGAAACTGGAGTACCAGGCAGAAACTGCAAACTCCGGGCAGGTAGTGCAATGGTTGGGATTCAGACCAATGACCACAGTGCTAGGTGGAAGGGCTAACCACTTAGCCACTGTGCTGCCCCATTCCCCATTCTTTTCTTTCTTTAGCCTTAAATCTTTTCTCCTCTGTGAAGGGACTGCAACAAGACAGAGAACTGATCCATGCAGCAGTTATTCTAATGGTACATTACATTATCAAAATATGGATCGAAAAGCTGGAATAAATGCCACCCTGGTTGCCAGCAGTTAGCTAGTGCCATCTTCGAATCTCTTGACATATCACGTGGGCTTGACCTGTTAGAGTTAAGAAACTGCTATTTTTATATTCCTCATCTTTTACTGCATACCCAGGGAGCCCTATGATCTCAAATAAACAATGAAAACATGTTTTGATTTATACTTCATCTTTGGAATTATGCCCTATCCTCTGCTGGCTAACTGTCCAATGTAATGGTTCACTGAAATGTCATCTGATAGCTATTCATTTATAGAATACTTCTCAGAAATTGATAATTTTTGTAGTATTAAAAAAGCGTTCTTATGCAAAAATTAAAATGCTAACTGCTATCGTGTAAATGTATTCTTCCTCAAAGTATTTATTGCGGAGTGGAGTGTGGTACTGCTTAGAAAAATTTGCTTGAAAAAAAAATTATTTAGAGGGTATTTTGTCTGAGGGTAGGGAGGTTAGAGTATGTTGCGTTCTTTCATTTACAGCTCTTTGTGTTGTTTTCCCTTTTTTTTCTATTTATAAAAAAACAAAAATAAAAAAAACTTACAAATAGATGTTATCATGCTAGATACATTCACAAAAAATACAAAGCATGCTTATTTATCAATTTTAAAGACAAAAGTGAACTGCAGCTTCTAGTTTACCAAAGTCAGCTGAAACTAAATCTGGTCTTTATGTCCTGTTCCCACAACTTAAAAACAGCCATCATAAGATATTCATTTCAAGATTCTCTTGAGGTTTTAATGGACAGGAAGCTTTCCCACTAAATCCATGAGAGAGAAATCCAGTATCAGGGATCTAAACTACTGTGAAAAATGTTGTGACAATTTGGGCATTCTGTCCGAAAGTAAAACCCTCTAGGGAAAATTATCTGTATCTAGACAACCAAATCTTACATAGTTATTTCCACTGCTGCATTGAATAATCACAAAATCAATCCTATCTATGCATAACAAATACATTTTAATGTTTCTGGTTTTATCTAGGGGTTCCTAGTTTTCTTCCTTCAGAATAAGGTTACATGTAGTTCCATAGAAGGTATTCTTCAACCTCTGTTTTTTGTAAATTCTTTATTTGTACGTATATCACAGAGCAGGATATACTTTGTAATTATTATACAGAATTTATATATCGCCACTAGTTTGAGCAGCACTTTACAACATAAGGGCAGACAGTACAGTTACAATACAATTCAACACGGTAGGAATCAGAGGGCCCTGTTTGTTAGAGCTTACTATCTAAGAGGGAGGATCAAGTGATACAAAAGGTAATAGCTTTGTCTGTGTTTGGGGGGGGGGGGGTATGGGTGCTGAGCTAATAGAGCACATAAAAATAGAGTTGTTAGTTGGAGGTGGGATAGGCTTCTCTGATGAGAAGGGTGTTCAGGGATCATCTAAAAGTAGGAATAATCAAATATAATCTACATATTTTAATGTTTTAATTATTAATATTACCTCTCCCTAATTAGGGAGCACTAAAGTTCAATGCTATGGTAATCACCGACTCACCTTTAACATATTAAGGTGGGGTCCTCAGGAAATCCAATACACACTAACAAACAATAGAGGGCATAGAATTCCCCCAGAAAACAGTAGTTTGAAAGAGAACCAACAGCGGTGTAAATAAAACCAATAGCTTTATTATATTTCACAAAAATTGGTAAAAGACCTATTAGGTCAAAGGATCCTCCATTCACATCAATAAAATGGATAACGTTATCACTTTAAAATGGCCCGGGCCACACATACTCTGAATATAACTATAACTCTGTAAAATAGACTCTCCAATCAGGACAAGGTCCACCATGGATGGATGGCACTTGTAAATGA